>NC_041384.1:71557760-71620854 GCF_002162155.2 Triticum dicoccoides | reverse complement strand
GAGAGAGAGAGAGAGAGCAGCACGGGAGAGAGAGGGGGATAAGGCCAGGGGATCGGGGCGGCACCGAGAAGAAGCGCCGCGGCGTCGCGCTGGCGGGGGGAGGCAGGCAGACGGGCTGGTGGCGTGGCGCTCCGGCCGTGCGCGCGCGCCGGCCACACGCCTGGCCGACTGGCGCCAGGAGGACGACGGCGGTGGTGGGCTGGGCTGGCTTGCTGGGCCGGCCAGCTGGCTGGGCCGCACAGTGGAGGAGCCCAGGTAAGCTCCTCCTGTTATATATTTTTCTGTTTCTGTTTTATTTAATATATCTGCAACTTTGTTGAATTTAATAAAATACCTAGGCAACTTCAAAAATCACCAAATCACTCCTGGTCCATAGTTGGATTATTTCCAACATGAAACATTTTAGTTTGGAGGTATTTGAGCATTTAAATATTTTATATTATTTTAAATGCCCAAATTCAAATATTTATGAATTAATTCAAAAACCCTAGGATGGCCTAGGAAAATGTGCACCACTTTTGGCAGAGGTTCTGAACCAAGGCAAAAATGATGGGCATTTTAGAAGGGCATTTCAGGTTCATTGAAAAATTATTTTAGTAACCCTAGTTGGTTTCAGAGGGGACTGGGGGTTCTGTCATCCCCATTTCAAGTTTCTGATGAAAGAGTAAACATGATGCAACACTCTAATGCATGACTAGCTAGGTTGTGACAGATACAACAAAATACGTCTAGCAACCAACCGCGATGGTGAAGTGATACGTCCATTTTGCATCATGCTTTTATATCGATATTTATTGCATTATGGGTTGTTATTACACATTATGTCATAATACTTTTGCCTATTCTCTCTTATCTTACAAGGTTTACACAAAGAGGGAGAATGCCGGCAGCCGGAATCCTGGGCTGGAAAAGAAGCAAATATTAGAGACCTATTCTGCACAACTCCAAAAGTCCTGAAACTCCACGGAAGTCAGTTTCAGAATATATAAAAAATATTGGGGGAAGGAAGCACCAGAGGGGGGCCACCCACCATCCACGAGGGTGGGGGCACGCCCCCCTGCTTCGTGGGCCCCTTGGCAGGCCTCCGGTGCCCATCTTTGGCTATATGAGGTCTTTTTCCCTAAAAAAAATCATAAGCAAGCTCTCAGGACGAAACTCTGCCGCCACGAGGCGAAACCTTGGCTGAACCATTCTAGGGCTCCCGCGAAGCTGTTATGCCGGGGAAACATCCCTCCGGGAGGGGGAAATCATCACCATCGATCCTCTCATCGGGAGAGGGTCAATCTCCATCAACATCTTCACCAGCACCGTCTCATCTCAAACCCTAGTTCATCTCTTGTATCCAATTTTTGTTTCAAAACCTCAGATTGGTACCTGTGGGTTGCTAGTATTGCTGATTACTCCTTGTAGTTGATGCTAGTTGGTTGCTACCTCTTGAGCACTTCGTTGGTTTTCCCTTGAAGAGGAAAGGGTGATGTAGCAAAGTAGCGTAAGTATTTCCCTCAGTTTTGAGAACCAAGGTATCAATCCAGTAGGAGGCCACGCACGAGTCCCTCACACCTACACAAACAAATAAAATTCTCGCAACCAACACAATAAAGGGGTTGTCAATCCCTTCACGGTCACTTACGAAAATGAGATCTGATAGATATGATAAGATAATATTTTTGGTATTTTTATGATAAAGATGCGAAGTAAATAAAGCAAAATAAAAACGATGCAAGAAATAGCTTGTTGATGGAAGATTAATATGATAGAAAATAGACCCGGGGGCCATAGGTTTCACTAGTGGCTTCTCCCGAGAGCATAAGTATTACGGTGGGTAAACAAATTATTGTTGAACAATTGACAGAATTGAGCATAGTTATGAGAATATCTAGGTATGATCATGTATATAGGCATCACGTCCGAGACAAGTAGACCGACTCCTGCTTGCATCTACTACAATTACTCCACACATTGACTGCTATCCAACATGCATCTAGAGTATTAAGTTCAAAAGAACAGAGTAATGCTTTAAGCAAGAGGACATGATGTAGAGGGATAAACTCATGCAATATGATATAAACCCCATCTTGTTATCCTCGATGGCAACAATACAATACGTGCCTTGCTGCCCCTACTGTCACTGGGAAAGGACACCGCAAGATTGAATCCAAAGCTAAGCACTTCTCCCATTGCAAGAAAGATCAATCTAGTAGGACAAACCAAACTGATAATTCGTAGAGACTTGCAAAGATAACCAATCATACATAAAAGAATTCAGAGAAGATTCAAATATTATTCATAGATAAACTTGATCATAAACCCACAATTCATCGGTCTCAACAAACACACCACAAAATAAGATTACATCGAATAGATCTCCACAATAGAGGGGGGGGGGACATTGTATTGAGATCCAAAAAGAGAGAAGAAGCCATCTAGCTAATAACTATGGACCCAAAGGTCTGAGGTAAACTACTCGCACATCAATGAAGAGGCTATGGTGTTGATGTACAAGCCCTCCGTGATCGATGCCCCTTCCGTCGGAGCTCCGGAAAAGGCCCCAAGATGAGATCTCACGGGTACATAAGGTTGCGGCGGTGGAATTAGGGTTTTGGCTCCGTATCTGGTAGTTTGAGGGTACGTAGGTATATATAGGAGGAAGAAGTATGTCGGTGGAGCAACATGGGCCCCATGAGGGTGGAGGGCGCGCCTGGGGGGGGGGGGGTAGGCGCGCCCCCTACCTCGTGCCTTCCTGGTTGCTTTCTTGACGTAGGTTCCAAGTCCTCTGGATCACGTTCGTTCCAAAAATCACGTTCCCGAAGGTTTCATTCTATTTGGACTCCGTTTGATATTCTTTTTCCGTGAAACTCTGAAATAGGCAAAAAACAGCAATTCTGGGTTGGGCCTCCGGTTAATAGGTTAGTCCCAAAAATAATATAAAAGTGTATAATAAAGCCCAATAATGTCCAAAACAGAATATAATATAGCATGGAACAATCAAAAAATATAGATACGTTGGAGATGTATCATTGGTTTATTTGGTGGAAGATCATATGTTCAGATCCTTTATGCATATTAATACCCCTCTGATTATGAACATGAATATGATTTGTGAGTAGTTACATTTGTTCCTGAGGACATGGGAGAAGCCTTGCTATAAGCTCATGTGAATTTGGTATTCGTTCGATATTTTGATGAGATGTATGTTGTCTCTCCTCTAGTGGTGTCATGTGAACGTCGACTACATGACACTTCACCATTATTTGGGCCTAGGGGAAGGCATTGGTAAGTAATAAGTAGATGATGGGTTGCAAGAGTGACAGAAGCTTAAACCCTAGTTTATGCGTTGCTTCGTAAGGGGCTGATTTGGATCCATATTTTTCATGCTACAGTTAGATTTACCTTAATACTTCTTCTGTAGTTGCGGATGCTTGCAAAAGGGGTTAATCATAAGTGGGATGCTAGTCCAAGGAAGGGCAGTGCCCGAGCACCGGTCCACACACATATCAAATAGTCAAAGTAACGAACGCGAATCATATGAGCGTGATGAAAACTAGCTTGACGATAATTCCCATATGTCCTCGGGAGCGTTTTTCTTTATATAAGAGTTTGTCCAGGCTTGTACTTTGCTAAAAAAGGATTGGGCCATCCTGCTGCACCTTATTTACTTTTATTACTTGTTACCCGTTACAAATTACCTTATCACAAAACTATCTGTTACCGATAATTTCAGTGCTTGCAGAGAATATCTTACTGAAAACTGCTTACCATTTCCTTCTGCTCCTTGTTGGGTTCGACACTCTTACTTATCGAAAGGACTACGATAGATCCCCTATACTTGTGGGTCATCAAGAATCTTTTCTGGCTCCGTTACCGGGGAGTGAAGCGCCTTTGGTAAGGAAAAATTTATATAAGTGTGTTGAAATTTACTGTCACTTGTTACTATGGAACATAATCCTTTGAGGGGCTTGTTCGGGGTATCTTCACCCCGACCAGTAGAGCAAAGAGTTGCCCCTCAACCTACTGAACCTATTGAAAATGTTTACTTTGAAATTCCATTGGGTATGATAGAGAAACTGCTAGGTAATCCTTTTATAGGAGACGGAACATTGCATCCCGATTTGCACTTAATCTATGTGGATGAAGTTTGTGGATTATTTAAGCTTGCAGGTATGCCCGAGGATGTTATCAAGAAGAAGGTCTTCCCTTTATCTTTGAAGGGAAAGGCATTGACATGGTTTAGGCTATGTGATGATATAGGATCATGGAACTACAACCGATTGAAATTGGAATTTCATCAGAAGTTTTATCCTATGCATCTTGTTCGTCGTGATCATAATTATATATATATTTTTTGGCCTCGCGAAGGAGAAAGGATCGCTCAAGCTTGGGGGAGGCTTAATTCAATGTTATATTCATGCCCCAATCATGAGCTCTCAAGAGAAATTATTATTCAAAAATTTTATGCTCGACTTTCTCTCAATAATCGCTCCATGCTCGATACTTCTTGTACTGGTTCTTTTATGATGAAGACTATTGAATTCAAATGGGATTTATTGAAAAGAATTAAATGCAACTCTAAAGATTGGGACCTCGACGAAGGTAAGGAGTCAGGTATAACCCCTAAGTTTGATTGTGTTAAATCTTTTATGGATACCGATGTTTTCCGTGAATTTAGCACTAAATATGGACTTGACTCTGAGATAGTAACTTCTTTCTGTGAATCCTTTGCTACTCATGTTGATCTCCCTAAGGAGAAGTGGTTTAAATATAATCCTCCCATTGAAGTAAAAGTAGTTTAACCTATTAAAGTTGAATAAAAGACTATCACTTATAATGTTGATCCTATATATTGTTCCTATCGCTTATATCGAGAAACCACCTTTCTCTGTTAGAATAAAGGATCATGCTAAAGCTTCAACTATAGTTCGTAAGAGTAATGCTAAAACACCTACCCCTCCTGAGAAAATTAAAGTTGAACCTAGTGTTGCTATGGTTAAGGATCTCTTGGACGATAATATTGATGGGCATGTTATTTACTTCTGTGATGAAGCTACTAGAATTGCTAGACCCGATACTAAAAATAAACATAGACCTGTTGTAGGCATGCCTGTCATTTCTGTTAAAATAGGAGATCATTGCTATCATGGCTTATGTGATATGGGTGCTAGTGCAAGTGCAATACCTCATTCCTTATACAAACAAATTATGCATTATATTGCACCTGCTGAGGTAGAAGAGATAGATGTTACAATTAAGCTTGCCAATAGAGATACTATTTCACCTGTTGGGATTGTTAGATATGTTGAAGTCTTGTGTGGGAAAGTTAAATATCCTGCTGATTTTCTTGTTCTTGGTTCCCCACAAGATGACTTTTGTCCCATTATATTTGGTACACCCTTCTTGAATACTGTTAATGCTAAGATAGACTGCAAAAGGATATTGTTTCTGTTGGTTTAGGGGATATGTCTCATGATTTTAATTTTGCTAAATTTCATAGACAACCCCATGATAAAGAATTGCCTAGTAAAGATGAAATTACTCGTCTTGCTTCTATTGTTGTGCCTCCTAATGATCCTTTAGAACAATATTCGCTAGACGATGAAAATGATATGTTTATGAATGAAACAAGGGAAATAGATGAAGTATTCTTTAAACAGGGACCTATTTTTAAACACAATTTGCCCGTTGAAATCTTAGGGGATCCTCCTCCACCCAAGGGTGATCCCGTGTCTGAGCTTAAACCATTACCTGATACTCTTAAATATGCTTATCTTGATGAAAATAAGATATATCCTGTTATTATTAGTGCTAACCTTTCAGAGCAAGAAGAAGAGAGATTATTGAAAACTTTGAAGAAGCACCGTGCAGCTATTGGATATGCTCTTGATGATCTTCAGGGCATTAGTCCCACTCTATGCCAGCACAAAATAAAATTGGAGAAAGACGCTAAACCGGTTGTTGATCACCAACGACAGTTAAATCCTAATATGAAAGAAGTGGTAAGAAAAGAAATACTAAAGCTTCTTGAGGTAGGTGTAATTTATCCGGTTGCTGATAGTCACTGGGTAAGTCTTGTCCATTGTGTCCCTAAGAAGGGAGGTATTACTGTTGTTCCTAATGATAAAGATGAATTGATCCCACAAAGAATTGTTATAGGTTATAGAATGGTAATTGATTTCCGCAAACTAAATAAAGCTACTAAAAAGGATCATTACCCTTTACCTTTTATTGATCAAATGCTAGAAAGATTATCTAAACACACACATTTTTGCTTTCTAGATGGTTATTCTGGTTTCTCTCAAATACGTGTGTCAAAAGAGGATCAAGAAAAGACCACCTTTACTTGCCCTTTTGGTACCTCTGCTTATAGACGTATGCCTTTTGGTTTATGTAATGAACCTGCTACCTTTCAAAGATGTATGACTGCTATATTCTCTGACTTTTGTGAAAAGATTGTTGAGGTATTCACGGATGATTTTTCTGTGTATGGAACTTCTTTTGATGATTACTTAAGCAACCTTGATCGATTTTTGCAGAGATGTGAAGAAACTAATCTTGTCTTGAATTGGGAGAAGTGCCACTTTATGGTTAATGAAGGCATTGTCTCGGGGCATAAAATTTCTGAAAGAGGCATTGAAGTTGATAAAGCTAAAGTTGATGCTATTGAAAAGATGTTGTGTCCTAAGGACATTAAAGGTATAAGCAGTTTCCTTGGTCATGCCGGGTTTTATAGGAGGTTCATCAAGGACTTCTCAAAAATTTCCAGGCCTCTGACTAATCCCTTACAAAAAGATGTCCCTTTTATCGTTGATGATGATTGTGTAGAAGCATTTGAAATACTTAAGAAAGCCTTGATTTATGCACCTATTGTTCAGCCTCCTGATTGGAATTTACCCTTTGAAATTATGTGTGATGCTAGTGGTTATGCTGTAGGGGTTGTTCTAGGAAAAAGAGTTGATAAGAAATTGAATGTTATCCAATATGCTAGTAAAACTCTAGACAATGTCCAAAGAAATTATGCTACTACTGAAAAAGAATTTTTAGCAGTTGTATTTGCTTGTGATAAGTCCAGACCTTATATTGTTGATTCTAAAGTGACTGTTCACACTGATCATGCTGCTATTAAATATCTTATGGAAAAGAAAGATGCTAAACCTAGAATTATAAGATGTGTTCTCTTGCTACAAGAATTTGATTTACATATTATTGATAGAAAGGGAGCTGAGAACCCCGTTGTAGACAACTTGTCTAGGTTAGAGAAAGTTATTGATGACCCACTACCTATTGATGATAGCTTTCCTGATGAACAATTAGCTGTCATTAATGCTTCTCGTACTACTCCATGGTATGCTGATTATGCTAATTACATTGTTGCTAAATTTATACCGCCTAGTTTCACATATCAGCAAAAGAAAAATGTTTTCTATGATTTAAGACATTACTTCTGGGATGACCCACACCTTTATAAAGAAGGAGTAGATAGTATTATTAGATGTTGTGTACCTGAGCATGAACAGGAACAGATCCTACGCAAGTGTCACTCCGAGGCTTATGGACATTTTATTCATGGTGCTTTTCGTAAAATGCTTGCTAAGTATGATGTTAATCATAGAATTGCATCTCCTTATCATCCACAGTCTAGTTGTCAAGTAGAATTGAGTAATAGAGAGCTTAAATTAATTCTGCAAAAGACTGTTAATAGATCTAGAAAGAATTGGTCCAAGAAACTTGATGATGCATTATGGGCCTATAGAACTGCATACAAAAATCCTATGGGTATCTCTCCGTATAAAATGGTTTATGGTAAAGCATGTCACTTACCTCTCGAACTAGAGCATAAGGCATATTGGGCCATTAAAGAGCTCAATTATGATTTCAATCTTGCTGGTGAGAAGAGACTATTTGACATCAACTCTCTTGATGAGTGGAGAACCCAGGCCTATGAGAATGCCAAACTGTTTACAGAAAAGGTTAAAAGATGGCATGACAAAAAGGTACAAAAACGTGAGTTTAATGTAGGTGATTATGTATTGTTATACAACTCTCGTTTAAGATTTTTTGCAGGAAAACTCCTCTCTAAATGGGAAGGTCCTTACGTTATCGAGGAGTTCTATCGTTCCGATGCCATAAAAATCAACAACTTCGAAGGCACAAATCCGAGGGTGGTGAACGGTCAAAGAATCAAACATTGTATCTCAGGTAATCTTATAAATGTTGAAACTAATGTTATTGAAACCGTAACCCCGGAGGAGTATATAAGGGCCACCTCCCAGAACGTTTCAGCCTCCGAAAAGGAAGAGGTATGTGGTACAGTAAGTAAACCGACTCCAAAACAGTTCTAATAGCAATTTTTCTACATTTTGGAATATATAAGAAAATAGGAAAATAAGAAGCAGTCCGGGAAGGACACGAGGCATCCACGAGGGTGGAGGGTGCAGCCTACCCCTCTGGGCGTGCCCCCCTGCCTTGTGGGCACCTTGTGTGCCCTCTGGACTCTGTTTTCTTGTGCGATACTTCTTTTGGTCAGAAAAAATTCATTATATAATCTCCCGAAGGTTTTGATCACCGTATCATGCAAATATCTCCTGTCTTTGTTTCGAGCTGTTTTTTTTTTTGACAGATCTAGATCGCTATGACGTCTTCAAGTGCCCCCAAGGACAAGTTCTTCGAGAAGGTCATCAACCCCTACCTCGCGGAGGTGATGCAACACCCTCAAACCATTGAGATGCGGAGGGACCAAGGAGGACCGGAAGCGTGGAGACAAGACTCGAATCAATGGAGCAACACGTTTTCAAGTGCCAAGAGATGGTGGAACATGGAGTCGACGCCAACCACATAATGATCACGGAGTTCACCAACAACACCAAGCTAGATGCCAGGAACATCGGGGAGACCATCTTCAAGCTTCACGAGAAAATCGAGCATCTCCAAGCCTAGATCTATGACCTGCAAAACCAAAACTGTGAGTACGAATATAGATTCAAGAGGATGAGTTTGGCTGTAGATTTGAGGATCCCGGGGACTCGATCATCCTTCTATGATGGTGAGCCTATGCCTTGGAAGATGGACGACAAGCCTACATCATCAACAACTCCATCATCACCACCTCCGAGGAAGGAGACATAAATACATGGGTATGGGCACTCCCCTTGGCAACTGCCAAGCTTGGGGGAGTGCCCCGGTATCGTATCACCATCACACCTTTTATCTTTACCGTTTTTCTTAGTTCGATCTTTTGGTTATATCTTGATCTAGTAGAATAAAGTTTTAGTATGATCTACTTTTGAGTTTTGCTTTATGATCCTTCTATGTAATCGAGTCCGTGAGCTATATATATATAATAAAGATTAGTTTTGAGTCAAGGGCTTGGTTATCTTGCTATGATCTTGAGGGAATAAAAATAAAAGAGAAGAGAAAGAATAAAAAGAAATAAAGAGATCATATGGATCTTATGGAGAGTAATGACTTCACATATGAAGAGTATGATGAATAAAAGTTGTTGAGAGTTGACAAACATAGTTTTGGTCATCGTTGCAATTAATAGGAAGTTATAAAGAAAGAGAGGTTTTCACATATAAATACACTATCTTGGACATCTTTTGTAATTGTGAGCACTCATTAAAATATGACATGCTAAAGAGTTGATGTTGGACAAGGAAGACAACGTAATGGGTTATGCTTTCTTACATTTGAAATAAATTATATTGTCATGGATCATCCAATATGTTGAGCTTGCCTGTCCCTCTCATGCTAGCCAAATTCTTTGCACCAAGTAGAGATACTACTTGTGCTTCCAAATATCCTTAAACCCAGTTTTGCCATGATAGTCCACCATATCTACCTATGGATTGAGTAAGATCCTTCAAGTACGTTGTCATTGTTGCAAGCAATAAAAATTGCTCTCTAAATATGTATGATTTATTAGTGTGGAGAAAATCAGCTTTATATGATATTGTGATGTGGAAGAAATAAAAGCGACGGACTGCATAATAAAGGTCCATATCACAAGTGGCAATATAAAGTGATTTTCTTTTGCATTAAGATTTCGTGCATCCAACCATAAAAACGTATGACAACCTCTGCTTCCCTTCGCAAAGGGCCTATCTTTTATTCTTGTCTTATACTTCATACTGGATGAAAGATCGTGGATGTCGCCTAGAGGGGGGGGGTCAATAGGCGTTTTAAAATAATTACGGTTTAGGCTTGAACAAATGCGGAATAAACCTAGCGGTTAATTTTTCAAGCACAAAACCTACAACAACTAGGCTCACCTATGTGCACCAACAACTTATGCTAAGCAAGATAAACTACTAGGTGATAGCAAGATATATGACAAGAAACAATATGGCTATCACAAAGTAAAGTGCATAACTAAAGAGCTCGGGTAAGAGATAACCGAGGCACGCGGAGACGACGATGTATCCCGAAGTTCACACCCTTGCAGATGCTAATATCCTTTGGAGCGGTGTGGAGGCACAATGCTCCCCAAGAAGCCATTAGGGCCACCGTAATCTCCTCATGCCCTCGCACAATGCAAGATGCCATGATTCCACTAAGGGACCCTTGGGGGCGGTCACCGAACCCGTACAAATGGCAACCCTTGGGGGCGGTCACCGGTACCCGTCAAATTGCTCGGGGCGATCTCCACAACCTAATTGGAGACCCCGACGCTTGCCCGGAGCTTTACACCACAATGATTGAGCTCCGAACACCACCAAGGTTCGGGTTAACTCCCCAACGACACCACGAAGCTTCACCGCAATGGAATATGGCTCCGAGGTGACCTCAACCGTCTAGGGAGCCCAAGCACCCAAGAGGAACAAGCTCAAGGGTACCAAGCACCCAAGATTAATAAGCTTCTCAACTTGTAACTTCCACGTATCACCGTGGAGAACTCAAACCGATGCACCAAATGCAATGGCAAGGGCACACAGAGTGCCCAAGTCCTTCTCTCCCAAATCCCACCGAAGCAACAAATGGTAGGGAGGAAAATGAGAGGAAGAACGAAGAAGAGAACACGAAGAACTACAAGATCTAGATCCAAGGGGTTCCCCTCACATAGAGGAGAAAGTGATTGGTGGAAATGTGGATCTAGATCTCCTCTCTCTTTTCCCTCAAAAACTAGCAAGAATCCATGGAGGGATTGAGAGTTAGAAAGCTTGAAGAAGGTCAACAATGAGGGAAGAACACGAGCTCAAAGGATAAGGTTCATTGGGGAAGAAGACCCCCTTTTATAGGAGGGGAAAAATCCAACCGTTATGTGCTCAGCCCACACACGAGCGGTACTACCACTCGGGCGGAAGAGGCAGGGAAATGGAGAAACAAAACATGAGCCTTGGGGCGGTAGTACTGCATATAAGCAGTACTACTGCTCACCCCAGCGGTACTACCGCTAGAGGAGCAGAACACGGGACCAAAAGAGGCAGGGCAGAGCAGAGTACGGCGGCAGTAATGCAGTAGCGGTACCACCGCCCGACCGGAGCGGTACTACCGCTTATAGGCGGTGCTACCGTGCCTTACTGCCGTGCAACTACTGCTAAACCCGACACGAAAAGTGCAGGACCCAAAATCGAGGCGGTAGTAGAGCGGTACTGGAGCGGTACTACCACTTGACGCTATAAGCGGTACTACCGCAGGGAGAAAATCAGAACTGCCATAACTTCTTCATACGAGCTCTGAATTGAGCAAACTTAAGCTTGTTGGATACAAGACGACGAGTAGCATCAAAACAGCATAACCTCCAACATCGAAAACATCATAGAAGATGCGAGTGAACTCCGTTTTCCATGAACTTGAGCTTGTCACCAAGATGACCATAAGCTCCAAAACTCACAAAGAGAAGAACCAAACAAGAACCAATAAAGATGATGCAAGGATGTAATGGTTTGAGCTCTCTACGAACGATATGATCAAGCTACTCATCGAGAGCCCCCCTTGATAGTACTGCAATCGATCCTATAACCCGGTCTCCCAACCACCACTATGAGACCGGTAAAATAGAAAACCTATCAAGGGCAAACCTTTGTCTTGCACATAGTCCACTTGAGCTAGATGATGACGATCTTGACTTCCTCAAGTTGGACCATCTTTCTTGATTGTGTTGGCTCGATGAAGACTAGTTGATTGCTCCCCCATACTCCACTATGGGTGAGCCACTCTTCGGCACATCGTCATAAATCCATTGTTACCATAATGGACGGCAAGCTTCAAGCATTTGATCTCTTCGTGATGCTCCACTTGAACTTGCACATCGCAACCTAACCCCATAAAGAACTCTCATGAAAACCATGGGTTAGCAAACAAAGCGTAATGGACAATGCTTAACATTCCATGGGATCACTTGATCCCTCAGTACATCTTGTATGCTTTGTGTGTTGATCAACTTGATTCATTTTTGACTTAATATTGATCAACCTTGAATCTTTCCAATTCTCTTCATTTGGATGATGTCTTGAAGGTAGACATGAATGATCACACAATCTTATTCTTCAAGACATGCTTGCAATATGCTCAACACTCACATGACCAATCTTTGGATAATTCCTTGAATAGCACCTTGGTCGACACCAACTCTCCTTGAAACTAACACATGTACTCCAAGAAAAGCCTATGGACAAAACCTTCAAATAACTCAAAGCAACCATTAGTCCATAGAGATTGTCATCAATTACCAAAACCAAACATGGGGGCACCGCATGTTCTTTCACCAGAGTCATGGTGATCTTCACCTTTTCTTTTTTACATTTTATCCTTTGGCAAGCACTGTGTGTTGGAAAGATCCTGATATATATAGCTAATTGGATGTGAGTTTTCATGAACTATTATTGTTGAAATTACCCTTGAGGTAAAAGGTTGGGAGGCAAAACTATACGCCCCTATCTTTCTGTGTGTCCGATTAAAACTTCATACCCATAAATATTGCGTGAGTGTTAGCAATTGTGAAAGACTAAATGATAGTTGAGTATGTGGACTTGCTGAAAAGCTCTTATATTGACTCTTTCCGATGTTATGATAAATTGCAATTGCTTCAGTGACTGAGATTATAGTTTGTTAGTTTTCAATGAAGTTTCTGATTCATACTTGAAATTGTGAATGAATTGTTACTTTAGCATAAGAAATCATATGACAATATATATATATATATATATATATACATATATATATATGTGTGTGTGTGTGTGTGTGTGTGTGTGTGTTGTTGTTGTTATCAGAATGATCATGATGCCCTCATGTCCTTATTTTATTTTATCGACACCTCTATCTCTAAACAAGTGGACACATTTTTTGATATCGGTTTCCGCTTGAGGACAAGCGAGGTCTAAGCTTGGGGGAGTTGATACGTCCATTTTGCATCATGCTTTTATATCGATATTTATAGCATTATGGGCTGTTATTACACATTATGTCATAATACTTATGCCTATTCTCTCTTATTTTACAAGGTTTACACGAAGAGGGAAAATACCGGCAGCTGGAATTCTGGGTTGGAAAAGGAGCAAATATTAGAGACCTATTCTGCACAACTCCAAAAGTCCTGAAACTCCACGGAAGTCAGTTTCAGAATATATAAAAATATTGGGAGAAGGAAGCACCAGAGGGGGGCCACCCACCATCCACGAGGGTGCGGGGCGCGCCCTACCCCCCTGGGCGCGCCCCCTGCCTCGTGGGCCCCCTGGCAGGCCTCCGGTGCCCATCTTTGGCTATATGAGGTCTTTTGACCTGGAAAAAATCATAAGCAAGCTCTCGGGATGAAACTCCGCCACCACGAGGCGGAACCAATCTAGGGCTCCGACGGAGCGGTTCTGCTAGGAAAACATCTCTCCGGGAGGGGGAAGTCATCACCATCGATCCTCTCATCAGGAAGGGGTCAATCTCCATCAACATCTTTACCAGCACCGTCTCATCTCAAACCCTAGTTCATCTCTTGTATCCAATCTTTGTCTCAAAACCTCAGATTGGTACCTGTGGGTTGCTAATAGTGTTGATTACTCCTTGTAGTTGATGCTAGTTGGTTTATTTGGTGGAAGATCATATGTTCAGATCCTTTATGCATATTAATACCCCTCTGATTATGAACATGAATATGATTTGTGAGTAGTTACGTTTGTTCCTGAGGACATGGGAGAAGTCTTGCTATAAGTAGTCATGTGAATTTGGTATTCGTTCGATATTTTGATGAGATCTATGTTGTCTCTCCTCTAGTGGTGTCATGTGAACGTCGACTACATGACACTTCACCATTATTTGGGCCTAGGGGAAGGCATTGGGAAGTAATAAGTAGATGATGGGTTGCTAGAGTGACAGAAGCTTAAATACTAGTTTATGCGTTGCTTCGTAAGTGGCTGATTTGGATCCATATTTTTCATGCTACGGTTAAGTTTACCTTAATACTTCTTCTGTAGTTGCAGATGCTTGCAAGAGGGGTTAATCATAAGTGGGATGCTTGTCCAAGGAAGGGCAGTACCCAAGCACCGGTCCACCCACATATCAAATTATCAAAGTAACGAACGCGAATCATATGAGCGTGATGAAAACTAGCTTGACGATAATTCTCATATGTCCTCGGGAGCATTTTCCTTTATATAAGTGTTTGTCCGGGCTTGTCCTTTGCTACAAAAAGGATTGGGCCATATTGCTGCACCTTATTTACTTTTATTACTTGTTACCCGTTACAAATCACCTTATCACAAAACTATCTGTTACCGATAATTTCAGTGCTTGCAGAGAATATCTTACTGAAAACTGCTTATCATTTCCTTCTGCTCCATGTTGGGTTCGACACTCTTACTTATCAAAAGGACTACGATAGATCCCCTATACTTGTGGGTCATCATGAAGGTCCGGGTAGACACCCTAGAGCACACTATGCATCCAGACCGCAGTGCTCAAAGACCAGGCTCCCAATCGAAGACACGGACAAGAGAATCATGATCAAACAGATGACATTGACAATCAATAGCCAGGAAACCGGTATGGTAGGACAAAGGAAAAGGTGCCATATGGGGTAAATTATCACGTGCCCGACATCTAGCTTATAAAGACTATGTGTAGTCGACCAACTATCCTAGGAAATTCGACGACGCGGATGGAGGAAGGCCCGAGCTTCCCCAACCCTTCCCCCATTTGATCCGATTTGTGGGAGTCAGACATCCGGGTTCGACGAGACAATGTCAGCGACCATTGTTGGATGGATGAAAGTGATATTTGACAGAGGCCCGCCATACCTTCTATGCCAGCTGCCATCGACATGGAGAGGTTACCGCGAGTTAGGCATGGCACACGGTTGACCACCACTGGCCTTTAAAAGACGGAAATGCTGCATCTTAGGCCCATTTTTGCATTAGTGGTGATATAATGGAGTTTTGAAGGCTTCCTCCAATTCGGCCAACTTTTCTTCTTTTCGATGAACCTCTACTTCTTTAGTCGTCTTCCTGCGAAGCACCGCGACAAACGGCGGGTTCTGCAACATTGTGGCAATCGTCTCTTGTGTGCCCTCCAGTTCGGCCTCCTCATTGTGTCGGTCCTCTTCATCATGTCCGGACTGATCAGGACTCATCCCTTCTTTTTATTTTCCCTCTTCTTCACAATTCACGTCACCAACATCCTCCTCTCCATGACATTTCCACCATGTACAATTCTTCGTGAAACCATACTTAGCAGATGAGCCCACACTTTGCCATAACTGGCCTTATATAGATACATGTCTTCGCATTTACGACACGGACAAGATAAATCTTTGCGGCACCTTTGATTCATGTGTAAACACAAATAACCTTTAATCTTCGATCCATTATATCCCTCGATCCCTAACTTGCATTATGTAAGGAAGACATTTAAAACCAACGTACATTGACGCATATGATTCATATAATCTTTTTGCATGACCTTTTCTAATAAACGAGTAAACGACACAATTGAGTTTGCCAGAAATTTGACAAAATCATGAAGTATCAACATTTTGTCAAAATATTGGCCACTCATGCATATATACCTGAAAAAATGCATTGTACCACACTCTATGTATAGTACATTGTTGCTTAAATCGATAATAAATATTTCCGCAAGAATTTCCATACATTTAGTTACATTCAAGAGTGATGGAACTCACCAAAAAAGAGACGGTCCGAGCTTGACGTGTATAGCTCGACAAAGAGATAGGTCGGGGCCAACCCTATGCATAAATATAGTGCGACATAGTTACTAATGAAGAGGGAGGTCCCTCAAGAGGACTTGGGGGAGGGGTAGGTAATCATGCACTAATATGGAGGAAGAGAGAGAGGTCTACTTAATTTATTGTATGGAGAGGGTGCGAAAGATACTAAGTAATCTTACATCTCTATGCGTGTGGAGTGACAGAGAGAGAGAGAGAGAGAGAGAATAGATAGCTATCTACAAAGAAGTGGGAGAGGAAGAAGAAGTGAGAGAGGAGAAAAATTGAGGGAGGGGGAGGGGGAGAAGAAAGTGGGAGAGACCACTCTCTAAGTGGGGCACAATGGTTGTCCCTATCATACATATTAGAGGCGTGCCGAGGAAAAGAATGTTGACGCGTGCCCACAATATGCATGCTTCTAACGCTCGGGCCCGACACTCGTGTCACGAAATAAACTCTAGTGACGCTTGCCGAGGGGCTGAATGCTCCTAGTACTTAAGATACCTACAACGTTCTGAACTTCTGCACGCGAGTAGTACTTTCAGCGAAGGAATCTTCTAGGCACTGTACACTTGTGACGCAGAAAGTGCCGCACGCTACAAGCGGTCACGGATTTGTAGCGTTCGTCATATATGTTGGGGAACATAGTAATTTCAAAAAAAATCCTACGCACACGCAAGATCAAGGTGATGCATAGCAACGAGAGGGGAGAGTGTTGTCCATGTACCCTCGTAAACCGTAAGTGGAAGCGTTATGAGAACACGGTTGATGTAGTTGTACGTCTTCACGATCCGACCGATCCAAGTACCGAACGTATGTCACCTCTGAGTTGAGCACACGTTCAGCTCGATGACGTCCCATGAACTGCGATCCAGCAGAGCTTCACGGGAGAGTTCGGTCAGCACGACGGCGTGATGACGGTGATGATGTTGCTACCGACGCAGGATTCTCCTAAGCACCGCTACAATATGATCGAGGTGGATTATGGTGGAGAGGGGCGCCGCACACGGCTAAGAGATCAATGATCAACTTGTGTGTTCTAGGGTGCCCCCTGCCCCCGTATATAAAGGAGCAAGGGGGAGGCCGGCCGGCCCTCCTAGGGCGCGCCAGGAGGAGGAGTCCTGCTCCTAGTAGGAGGAGGACTCCCCTTTCCTACTCCTACTAAGAGGAGGAAAGGAAGGGGGAAGGGGAGAAGGAAGGAGAGGGAGGAAAGGAGGAAAGGGGGCCGGCCCCTAGTCCAATTCGGTTTGGGCTAGAGGAGCGTGCGCCCTGCCTCCTCTCTTCCACCACTTGGCCCATGAGGCCCAATAATTCTTCCCCGTATTTCCGTAACTCCCCGGTACTCCAAAAAATACCCGAATCACTCGGAACCTTTCCGATGTCCGAATATAGTCGTCCAATATATCGATCTTTACGTCTCCACCATTTAGAGACTCCTCGTCATGTCTCCAATCTCATCTGGGACTCTGAACTACCTTCGGTACATCAAATCACATAAACTCATAATACTGATCGTCACCGAACATTAAGCGTGCGGACCCTACGGGTTCGAGAACTATGTAGACATGACCGAGACACGTCTCTGGTCAATAACCAATAGCGGAACCTGGATGTTTATATTGGCTCCTACATAATCTACGAAGATCTTTATCGGTCAAACCGCATAACAACATACGTTGTTCACTTTGTCATCGGTATGTTACTTGCCCGAGATTCGATCGTCGGTATCTCAATACCTAGTTCAATCTTGTTACCGGCAAGTCTCTTTACTCGTTCCGTAATGCATCATCCCGCAACTAACTCATTAGTCACATTGCTTGCAAGGCTTATAGTGATGTGCATTACCGAGAGGGCCCAGAGATACCTCTCCGACAATTGGATTGACAAATCCTAATCTCGATCTATGCAAACTCAACAAGTACCATCGGAGACACCTGTAGAGCACCTTTATAATCACCTAGTTACGTTGTGACGATTGGTAGCACACAAAGTGTTCCTTCGGTATTCGGGAGTTGCATAATCTCATAGTCAGAGGAACATGTATAAGTCATGAAGAAAGGAGTAGCAACAAACTAAACGATCATCGTGCTAAGCTAATGGAATGGGTCAAGTCAACCATATCATTCTCTAATGATGTGATCCCTTTAATCAAATGACAACTCATGTCTATGGCTAGGAAACTTAACCATCTTTGATTCAACGAGCTAGTCAAGTAGAGGCATACTAGTGACACTCTGTTTGTCTATGTATTCACACATGTACTAAGTTTCCGGTTAATACAATTCTAGCATGAATAATAAACATTTATCATGATATAAGGAAATAAGTAATAACTTTATTATTTCCTCTAGGGCATATTTCCTTCAGTCTCCCACTTGCACTAGAGTCAATAATCTAGTTCACATCTTTATGTGATTAGTTCGCATCTCCATGTGACTAATACCCAAAGGGTTTACTAGAGTCAATAATCTAGTTCACATCGCTATGTGATTAACACCCAAAGAGTGATCATGTTTTGCTTGTGAGAGAAGTTTAGCCTATGGGTTTGCAACATTCAGATCTGTATGTATTTAGCAAATTTCTATGTCTACAATGCTCTGCATGGAGCTACTCTAGCTAATTGCTCCCACTTTCAATATGTATCCAGATCGAGACTTAGTCATCTGGATCGATGTAAAAAGCTTGCATCGACGTAACTCTTTACGATGAACTCTTTTATCACCTACATAACCGAGAAATATTTCCTTAGTCCTTTAAGGATAATTTTGACCGCTGTCCAGTGATCTTCTCCTAGATCACTATTGTACTCCCTTGCCAGAAACATGCTAAGGTATACAATAGGACTGGCAAACAGCATAGCATACTTTATAGAACCTATGGTTGAGGCATAGGGAATGATTTTTCATTCTCTTTCTATTTTCTGCTGTGGTCGGGTTTTGAGTCTTTACTCAACTTCACACCTTGCAACACAGGCAAGAACTCCTTCTTTGACTGTTCCATTTTGAACTACTTCAAAATCTTGTCAAACTATGTACTCATTGAAAAAACTTATCAAGCGTCTTGATATATCTCTATAGATCTTGATGCTCAATGTGTAAGCAGCTTCATCGAGGTCTTTCTTTGAAAAATTCTTTTCAAACACTCCTTTATGCTTTCCAAAAAATTCTACATTATTCCCGATCAACAATATGTCATTCACATATACTTATCAGAAATGTTTTAGTGCTCCCACTCACTTTCTTGTAAATACAGACTTCACCGCAAGTCTGTATAAAACCATATGCTTTGATCACTTTATCAAAGCATATATTCCAACTCTGAGATGCTTGCACCAGTCCATATATGGATCGCTGGAGCTTGCTCACTTTGTTAGCACCTTTAGGATCGGCAAAACCTTCTTGTGGCATCATATACAATATATTCTTTAAGAAGTCCATTAAGGAATGCAATTTTGACATCCATTTGCCAGATTTCATAAAATGTGGCAATTGCTAACATGATTCGAATAGAGTTAAGCATCACTACGAGTGAGAAAGTCTCATCGTAGTCAACATCTTGAACTTGTCGAAAACCTTTTTCGACAATTCGAGCTTTGTAGATAGTAACACTACTATCAGTGTCTGTATTCCTATTGAAAATCCATTTATTCTTAATGACTCACTGATCATTGGGCAAGTCAATCAAAGTCCATACTTTGTTCTCATACATGGATCCCATCTCAGATTTCATGGCCTCAAGCCATCTCGCAGAATCTGGGCTCATCATCGCTTCCACATAGTTCGTAGGTTCGTCATGGTCTAGTAACATGACTTCCGGAAAGGATTACCGTACCACTCTAGTGCAGACCATACTTTGGTTGTCCTACGATGTTTGGTAGTAACTTGATCTGAAGTTTCATGATCATTATCATTAGCTTCCTCACTAATTGGTGTAGAGATCACTAGAACTGATTTCTGTGATAAACTACTTTCCAATTCGGGAGAAGGTACAATTACCTCATCAAGCTCTACATTCCTCCCACTCACTTCTTTCGAGAGAAACTTCTTCTCTAGAAAGGATCCACTCTTTAGCAACAAAGATATTGCCTTTCGGATATGTGATAGAAGGTGTACCCAAATGTTTCTTTTGGGTATCCTATGAAGACGCACTTTTTCGATTTAGGTTTGTGCTTATCAGGCTGAAACTTTTTCACATAAGCATCACATCCCCAAACTTTAAGAAACGACAACTTGGGTTTCTTGCTAAACCACAGTTCATACGGTGTCGTCTCAACGGATTTAGATGGTGCCATTTTTAACGTGAATGTAGCTGTCTCTAATGCATAACCCCAAAAACAATAGTGGTAAATCGGTAAGAGACATCATAGATTGCACTATATCCAATAAAGTACGGTTATGATGTTCGGACACACCATTATGTTGTGGTGTTCCAGGTGGCACGAATTTTGTGAAACTATTCCGTATTGTTTTAATTAAAGACCAAACTCGTAACTCAGATATTCGTCTCCGCGATTAGATCGTAGAAACTTTATTTTCTTGTCATGATGATTTTTCCACTTCACTCTGAAATTCTTTGAAATTTTCAAATGTTTCAGACTTATATTTCATCAAGTAGATATACCCATATCTACTTAAATCATCTGTGAAGGTTAGAAAATAACATACCCACCGCGAGCCTCAACACTTATCGGATCGCATACATCAGTATGTATTATTTCCAATTAGTCAGTTGCTTGCTCCATTGTTCCAGAGAACGGAGTCTTAGTCATCTTGCCTATGAGGCATGGTTCGCAAGCATCAACTGATTCATAATCAAGTGATTTCAAAAGCCCATCAGCATGGATTTTCTTCATGCGCTTTACACCAATATGACCTAAACGGCAGTGCCACAAATAAGTTGCACTATCATTATTAACTTTGCATCTTTTGGCTTCAATATTATGCATATGTATATCACTACGATCGAGATTCAATAAACCATTCACCTTGGGTGTATGACCATTGAAGGTTTTATTCATTTAAACAGAACAACAATTATTCTCTGACTTTAAATGAATAACCGTATTGCAATAAACATGATCAAATCATATTCATGCTTAACGCAAACACCAAATAACATTTATTTAGGGTCAACACTAATCCCGAAAGTATAGGGAGTGTGCGATGATGATCATATCATTCTTTGAACCACTTCCAACACACATCGTCACTTCACCCTTAACTAGTCTCTGTTTATTCCGCAACTCCCGTTTTGAGTTACTACTTTTTAGCAACTGAACCAGTATCAAATACTGAGGGGTTGGTATAAACACTAGTAAAGTACACATCAATAACATGTATATCAAATATACCTTTGTTCACTTTGTCATCCTTCTTATCCGCCAAGTATCTAGGGCAGTTCCACTTCTAGTGACCATTTCCTTTGCAGTAGATGAAGGAAATATGCCCTAGAGGCAATAATAAAGTTATTATTTATTTCCTTATTTCATGATAAATGTTTATTATTCATGCTACAATTGTATTAACCGGAAACATAATACATGTGTGAATACATAGACGAACATAGTGTCACTTGTATGCCTCTACTTGACTAGCTCATTGATCAAAGATGGTTAAGTTTACTAACCATAGACATGAGTTGTTATTTGATCAATGGGATCACATCATTAGGAGAATGATGTGATTGACTTGACCCATTCTGTTAGCTTAGCACTTGATAGTTTATTTAATTCTATTGCTTTCTTCATGACTTATACATATTCCTATGACTATGAGATTATGCAACTCCCGAATACCGTAGGAACACGTTGTGTGCTACCAAACGTCACAACGTAAATGGGTGATTATAAAGGTGCTCTACAGGTGTCTCCGACGGTACTTGTTGAGTTGGCATAGATCAAGATTAGGATTTGTCACTCTGATTGTCGGAGAGGTATCTCTGGGCCCTCTCGGTAATACACATCACTATAAGCCTTGCAAGCATGATAACTAATGAGTTAGTTACGGGGTGATGTATTACGGAACGAGTAAAGAGACTTGCCGGTAACGAGATTGAACTAGGTATTGGATACCGACGATCGAATCTCGGGCAAGTAACATACCGATGACAAAGAGAACAACGTATAGTGTTGTGCGGTTTGACCGATAAAGATCTTCGTAGAATATGTAGGAACCAATATGAGCATCCAGGTTCCGCTATTGGTTATTGACTGGAGACATGTCTCGGTCATGTCTAGATAGTTATCGAACCCGTAGGGTCCGCACGCTTAAAGTTCAATAACGGTTATATTATGAGTTTATTTGTTTTGATGTACCGAAGGAAGTTCGGAGTCTCGGATGTGATCACGGACATGACTAGGAGTCTCGAAATGGTCGAGACATAAAGATTGATATATTGGAAGCCTATATTTGGATATCGGAAGTGTTCCGGGTGAAATCGGGATTTTACCGGAGTACTGGGGGTTAGCGGAACCCCCTGGGGGTTTAATGGGCCAAGATGGGCCTTAGGGGAGAAGAGGAGGGGCGGCCAGGGCAGTTCGCGCGCCCCCTCTCCCTCTAGTCCGAATTGGACGAGGAGGGGGGCGGCGCCCCCCTTTCCTTCCTCTCTCCCTCCTCCTTCCCCCTTCTCCTACTCCAACTAGGAAAGGAGGGAGTCCTACTCCTGGTGGGAGTAGGACTCCTCCCTGGCGCGCCTCCTCCTGGCCGTCCACCCCTCCCCCCTTGCTCCTTTATATACGGGGGCAGGGGAGCACCTCTAGACACACAAGTTGATCGTAAAGATCTCTCCCAGCCGTGTGCGGTGCCCCCCTCCACCATAATCCACCTCGGTCATACTGTAGCGGTGTTTAGGCGAAGCCCTGCTGCGGTAGCTTCATCAACATCGTCACCACGCCGCCGTGCTAATGAAACTATTCCCCGAGCTCTACTGGATCGTGAGTTCGTGGGACGTCATCGAGCTGAACGTGTGCTGAACGCGGATGTGCCGTACGTTCGGTACTGAGGATCGGTCGATCGTGAAGACGTACGACTACATCAATCGCGTTGTCATAACGCTTCCGCTTAACGGTCTACGAGGGTATGTGGACGACACTCTCCCCTCTCGTTGCTATGCATCACCATGATCATGTGTGTGCGTAGTAATTTTTTGGAAATTACTACGCTCCCCAACAGTGGTATCAGAGCCTGGTTTTATGCGTAGATGTTATATGCACGAGTAGAACACAAGTGAGTTGTGGGCGATACAAGTCATACTGCTTACCAGCATGTCATACTTTGGTTCGGCGATATTGTTGGATGAAGCGACCCGGACCGACATTACGCGTACGCTTACGCGAGACTGGTTCTACCGACGTGCTTTGCACACAGGTAGCTGGCGGGTGTCAACTTCTCCAACTTTAGTTGAACCGAGTGTGACTACGCCCGGTCCTTGAGAAGGCTAAAACAACACCAACTTGACAAACTATTATTGTGGTTTTGATGCGTAGGTAAGAACGGTTCTTGCTCAGCCCGTAGCAGCCACATAAAACTTGCAACAACAAAGTAGAGGACGTCTAACTTGTTTTTGCACGGCATGTTGTGATGTGATATGGTCAAGACATGATGCTATATTTATTGTACGAGATGATCGTGTTTTGGAGTTATCGGCAACTGGTAGGAGCCATATGGTTGTCGCTTTATTGTATGCAATGCAATCGCCCTGTAATTGCTTTACTTTATCACTGAGCGGTAGAGATAGTCGTAGAAGCAATAGTTGGCGAGACGACAACGATGCTACGATGGAGATGAAGGTGTCGCCTGGTGACGATGGTGATCATGACGGTGCTTCGGAGATGGAGATCACAAGCACAAGATGATGATGGCCATATCATATCACTTATATTGATTGCATGTGATGTTTATCCTTTATGCATCTTATTCTGCTTTGTTTGACTGTAGCATTATAAGATGATCTCTCACTAAATTTCAAGATAAAAGTGTTCTCCCTGAGTATGCATCGTTGCCAAATTTCGTTGTGCCGAGACACCACGTGTTGATCGGGTGTGAGAAGCTCTACGTCCATCTACGACGGGTGCAAGCCAGTTTTGCACACGCAAAATACTCGGGTTAAATTTGACGAGCCTAGCATATGCAGATATGGCCTCGGAACACTGAGACCAAAAGGTCGAGCTTGAATCATATAGTAGATATGATCAACATAGTGATGTTCACCATTGAAAACTACTCCATTTCACGTGATGATCGGTTATGGTTTAGTTCATATGGATCACGTGATCACTTAGATGATTAGAGGGATGTCTATCTAACTGGGAGTTCTTAAGTAATATGATTAATTGAACTTAAATTTATCATGAACATAGTACATCATAGTATTTTGCTTATCTATGTTGTTGTAGATAGATGGCCCGTGATGTTGTTCCGTTGAATTTTAATGCGTTCCTTGAGAAAGCAAAGTTGAAAGATGATGGTAGCAATTACACAGACTGGGTCCGTAACTTGAGGGTTATCCTCATTGCTGCACAGAAGAATTACGTCCTGAAAGCACCGCTGGGTGCGAGGCCTGCTGCAGATGCTGCTGACAACGTTAAGAACGTTTGGCAGAGTAAAGCTGATGACTACTCGATAGTTCAGTGTGCCATGCTTTACGGCTTAGAACCGGGACTTCAACGATGTTTTGAACGTCATGGAGCATATGATATGTTCCAGGAGTTGAAGTTAATATTTGAAGCAAATGCCCAGATCGAGAGATATGAAGTCTCCAATAAGTTCTATAGCTGCAAGATGGAGGAGAATAGTTATGTCAGGGAGCATATACTCAAAATGTCTGGGTATCATAATCACTTGACTCAACTGAGAGTTAATCTTCCTGTTGATAGTGTCATTGACAGAGTTCTTCAATCACTGCCACCAAGCTACAGAAGCTTTGTGATGAATTATAATATGCAAGGGATGAATAAGACTATTCCCGAGATCTTCGCGATGCTAAAGGCTGCGGAGGTAGAAATCAAGAAGGAGCATCAAGTGTTGATGGTCAATAAGACCACCAGTTTCAAGAAAAAGGGCAAAGGGCAGAAGAAGGGGAACTTCAAGAAGAACGACAAACAAGTTGCTGCTCAGGAGAAGAAACCCAAGTCTGGACCTAAGCCTGAGACTGAGTGCTTCTACTGCAAACAGACTGGTCACTGGAAGCGGAACTGCCCCAAGTATTTGGCGGATAAGAAGGATGGCAAAGTGAACAAAGGTATATGTGATATACATGTTATTGATGTGTACCTGACCAGAGCTCGCAGTAGCACCTGGGTATTTGATATTCGTTCTGTTGCTAATATTTGCAACTCGAAACAGGGACTACGGATGAAGCGAAGACTGGCTAAGGACAATGTGACGATGCGCGTGGGAAATGGTTCCAAAGTCGATGTGATCGCCGTCGGCACGCTACCTCTACATCTACCTTCGGGATTAGTTTTAGACCTAAATAATTGCTATTTGATGCCAGCGTTAAGCATGAACATTATATCTGGATCTTGTTTGATGCGAGACGGTTATTCATTTAAATCTGAGAATAATGGTTGTTCTATTTATATGAGTAATATCTTTTATGGTCATGCACCCTTAAAGAGTGGTCTATTCTTGTTGAATCTCGATAGTAGTGATACACATATTCATAATGTTGAAGCCAAAAGATGCAGAGTTGATAATGATAGTGCAACTTATTTGTGGCACTGCCGTTTGGGTCATATTGGTATAAATCGCATGAAGAAACTCCATACTGATGGACTTTTGGAATCACTTGATTATGAATCACTTGGTACTTGTGAACCATGCCTTATAGGCAAGATGACTAAAACGCCGTTCTTCGGAACTATGGAGCGAGCAACAGATTTTTTGGAAATCATACATACTGATGTATGTGGTCCGATGAATACTGAGGCTCGCGGCGGGTATCATTATTTTCTCACCTTCATAGATGATTTGAGCAGATGTGGGTATATCTACTTGATGAAACATAAGTCTGAAACATTTGAAAAGTTCAAAGAATTTCTGAGTGAAGTGGAAAATCATCGTAACAAGAAAATAAAGTTTCTGCGATCTGATCATGGTGGAGAATATTTGAGTTACGAGTTTGGCCTACATTTGAAACAATGCAGAATAGTTTCGCAACTCACGCCACCCGGAACACCATAGCGTAATGGTGTATCTGAATGTCGTAATCGTACTTTACTAGATATGGTACGATCTATGATGTCTCTTACTGATTTATCGCTATCATTTTGGGGTTATGCTTTAGAGACGGCTGCATTCACGTTAAATAGGGCACCATCAAAATCCGTTGAGATGACACCTTATGAACTAAGGTTGGCAAGAAACCACAGTTGTCGTTTCTTAAAGTTTGGGGCTGCGATGCTTATGTGAAAAAACTTCAACCTGATAAGCTCGAACCCAAATCGGAGAAATGTGTCTTCATAGGATACCCAAAGGAAACTATTGGGTACACCTTCTATCACAGATCCGAAGGCAAAATATTCGTTGCTAAGAATGGATCCTTTTTAGAGAAGGAGTTTCTCTCGAAAGAAGTGAGTGGGAGGAAAGTAGAACTTGATGAGGTAATTGTACCTGCTCCCTTATTGGAAAGTAGTTCATCACATAAACCGGTTCCTGTGACATCAACACCAATTAGTGAGGAAGCTAATGATGATGATCATGAAACTTCAGATCAAGTTACTACTGAACCTCGTAGGTCAACCAGAGCAAGATCCGCGCCAGAGTGGTACGGTAATCCAGTTCTGGAGGTCATGTTACTTGACCATGACGAATCTACAAACTGTGAAGAAGCAATGATGAGCCCAGATTCAGCAAAATGGCTTGAGGCCATGAAGTCTGAGATGGGATCCATGTATGAGAACAAAGTGTGGACTTTGGTTGACTTGCTCGATGATAGACAAGCCATCGAGAACAAATGGATCTTCAAGAAGAAGACATATGCTGACGGTAATATTACTGTCTACAAAGCTTGACTTGTTGCAAAAGGTTTTCAACAAGTTCAAGGAGTTGACTACGATGAGACCTTCTCACCCGTAGCGATGCTTAAGTCCGTCTGAATCATGTTAGCAATTGCCGCATTTTATGATTATAAAATTGGCAAATGGATGTAAAGACTGCATTCCTGAATGGATTTCTGGAAGAAGAGTTGTATATGATGCAACCTGAAGGTTTTATCGATCCAAAGGGAGCTAACAAAGTGTGCAAGCTACAGCGATCCATTTATGGACTGGTGCAAGCATCTCGGAGTTGGAATAAATGTTTTGATAGTGTGATCAAAGCATATGGTTTTATACAGACTTTTGGAGAAGCCTGTATTTACAAGAAAGTGAGTGGGAGCTCCGTAGCATTTATAATATTATATGTGGATGACATATTGTTGATTGGAAATGATATAGAATTTCTGGACAGCATAAAAGGATACTTGAATAAAAGTTTTTCAATGAAAGACCTCGGTGAAGCTGCTTATATATTGGGCATCAAGATCTATAGAGATAGATCAAGACGCTTAATTGGACTTTCACAAAGCACATACCTTGATAAAGTTTTGAAGAAGTTTAAAATGGATCAAGCTAAGAAAGGATTCTTGCCTGTGTTACAAGGTGTGAAATTGAGTAAGACTCAATTCCCGACCACTGCAGAAGATAAAGAGAAAATGAAAAGTGTTCCCTATGCCTCAGACATAGGCTCTATCATGTATGCAATGCTGTGTACTAGACCTGATGTGTGCCTGGCTATTAGCCTAGCAGGGAGGTACCAAAGTAATCCAGGAGTGGATCACTGGACAGCGGTCAAGAACATCCTAAAGTACCTGAAAAGGACCAAGGATATGTTTCTCGTTTATGGAGGTGACAAGGCGCTCATCGTAAATGGTTACGTTGATGCAAGCTTTGACACTGATCCGGACAATTCTAAATCGCAAACCGGATACGTGTTTATATTAAATGGTGGAGCTGTCAGTTGGAGCAGTTCTAAACAGAGCGTCGTGGCGGGATCTAAATATGAAGCGGAGTACATTGCTACTTCAGAAGCAGCGAATGAAGGAGTCTGGATGAAGGAATTCATATCCGATCTAGGTGTCATACCTAGTGCATCAGGTCCAATAAAAATCTTCTCTGACAATACTGGTGCAATTGCTTTGGCAAAGGAATCCAGATTTCACAAGAGAAACAAGAACATCAAGAGACGCTTCAACTTCATTCGGGATCAAGTCCAAGTGGGAGACATAGATATTTGCAAGATACATACAGATCTGAATGTTGCAGACCCGTTGACTAATCCTCTTCCATGAGCAAAACATGATCAGCATCAAGGCTCCATGGGTGTTAAAATCATTACTGTGTAATCTAGATTATTGACTCTAGTGCAAGTGGGAGACTGAAGGAAATATGCCCTAGAGGTAATAATAAAGTTATTATTTATTTCCTTATTTCATGATAAATGTTTATTATTCATGCTAGAATTGTATTAACCGGAAACATAATACATGTGTGAATACATAGACAAACATAGTGTCACTAGTATGCCTCTACTTGACTAGCTCATTGATCAAAGATGGTTAAGTTTCCTAACCATAGACATGAGTTGTTATTTGATCAATGGGATCACATCATTAGGAGAATGATGTGATTGACTTGACCCATTCCGTTAGCTTAGCACTTGATCGTTTTTTTACTGTTGTTGCTTTCTTCAGGACTTATACATGTTCTTATGACTATGAGATTATGCAACTCCCGAATACCGGAGGAACACTTTGTGTGCTACCAAACGTCACAACGTAACTGGGTGATTACAAAGGTGCTCTACAGGTGTCTCCGACGGTACTTGTTGAGTTGGCATAGATCAAGATTAGGATTTGTCACTCCGATTGTCGGAGAGGTATCTCTAGGCCCTCTCGGTAATACACATCACCATAAGCCTTGCAAGCATGATAACTAATGAGTTATTTACGGGGTGATGTATTACGGAACGAGTAGAGAGACTTGCCGGTAACGAGATTGAACTAGGTATTGGATACCGACGATCGAATCTCGGGCAAGTTCAATACCTAGTTCAATTTCGTTACCGGCTAGTCTCTTTACTCATTCCGTAATGCATCATCTTGCAACTAACTCATTAGTCACATTGCTTGCAAGGCTTATAGTGATGTGCATTACCGAGAGGGCCCGGAGATACCTCTCCGACAATCGGAGTGACAAATCCTAATCTCGATCTATGCCAACTCAACAAGTACCATCAGAGACACCTGTAGAGCACCTTTATAATCACCCAGTTACGTTGTGACGTTTGGTAGCACACAAAGTGTTCCTCCGGTATTCGGGAGTTGCATAATCTCATAGTCAGAGGAACATGCATAAGTCATGAAGAAAGCAGTAGCAACAAACTAAACGATCATCGTGCTAAGCTAACGGAATGGGTCAAGTCAATCATATCATTCTCTAATGATGTGATCCCGTTAATCAAATGACAACTCATGTCTATGGCTAGGAAACTTAACCATATTTGATTCAACGAGCTAGTCAAGTAGAGGCATACTAGTGACACTCTGTTTATCTATGTATTCACACATGTACTAAGTTTCCGTTTAATACAATTCTAGCATGAATAATAAACATTTATCATGATATAAGGAAATAAATAATAACTTTATTATTGCCTCTAGGGCATATTTCCTTCAATATATGCACACGCAACTAGTACTTAGCCATAATAGCCACAACATTTGGTTTTGTGCACACGCTGCTACTAGGAAAATCCTACCAGGTGCTTCTGCACTAGTGATTGTTTTGCCCATCGATTGTAGCTAGTACTGTTCCTGTCTCAAAATGTTGTTGTTTTGTTGAGGATTTGTTCGAATGTGTGACCTTGATTGTGAACACCTTGGCTCATTTTGCAAGAGGATGGACTTATTGCTTGATAAGCAATGCAAAAATTTGTTGTCTAAGTTGGAGAGTGGAGATATTTTTTAGGAAAGGGGAAAAATCAAGAAACATCATTGGCTAGACCAGGAGATAGAAGATGGGGCTCTCATTATAAGACTTTAGCTCGTGTTGAATCAATGTGGGATGCAGTCATATAAGTGCTAGCTATTGTGCATGAGGATGAGCGTAATCCGTCGAGGGAAGGAGGTTTGGTGCAGTTAATGAAGTATTTTAGCTTTGTGTTCATCAAGAGGTTGATGCTACAAATCCTTCGAATTACAGATGAGTTGTCACTTCTCTGACAAAGGAAGAATCACAATATTGTTCAAGCCATGTCTTTGTTTATGGATGCGACATCATACTTGGCCAACTTGATAAACAATGGTTGGGAACTACTATTTGAAGATGTCACAACCTTTGATAATGCTAATGATATTAAACTACTGAATATGGATGAAGTTGTACCAACATGGGTCCTATCACAAAGGAAGGGGCGGGGGGGAGGGGGGGTTAGCTTTACTCAAGACCATTTTTTCATGTAGATAGATACCTTCTATGCGGTTGTAGATGATATCACCATCGAGCTAGATCATCGCTTTAATGACATGACTTCAGAACAACTTTCTGGATTTCCTTGTCTTGACCCAAGAGACTCATTTTCCAAGTTTGATTCGGACATAATTGCTAAGCTTACAGACATCTATGATGCAAATTTCTCCAATGATGACCATAAGTGTGTAAAAATTGAGCTCCAATGACATGAGAAGACATGATGACTTTAGAGTTTGTTATGATCTTGCAAGCCTAGCCAAAAAAAGTTTGAACTTGAAAGAAATATTGTGTTCCCACTAGTTTCTCGCCTTATTGAGTTAGGGTTGTTTCTACCGGCGGCCACATCATGAGTTGAAAGGGCCTTCTCAACCAAGAAGATTATCAAGGCCGAGTGTGCATCAAGATGTCCAGTTGTTGGCTTGATAACTTGATGGTGTGCTACGTTGAGAGAGAGATACTTAAAGGAATTGAACTTACTGAAATTAAAAAAGAATTACAAAACAAGTAGAAGAATGTCGTTGCGACGTTGTACTTATTTTTTTAACACAGTACAGACACAGACGCTCATACATAAAAACATACAGTCACCTATATGAATGCACACATGCACACACTACCTCTATGAGCATCTCTAAAAGACTGAACCGGTACATCATCTTGAGATTGACAAAACCGCAGCGAACACCTTCGTAGTCGACAAGGACATCTTCTCCCACGGAATGCACATCGCCAAAAGGTCTGGAATAAATTCAAAAAAAATGCGAGCATCAATTTCAAGCCTAGGACTTGACCCATGGTGGGCTAAGGATACCACAGTGCTCCTAACTATACAACCAGACGTTGGTTCGTGTTCTACTTAATGAAAGTAAAGCTTCATTATGGGTAATGTATTATTTCTAACTATCCTCCCTGCATAATGTAGTTTCTACCATTCTATCCTACTAGTTACCAATTCAGATGCATTTAGTATTCTAGTAAAGTCTTGCAGAGTTGAATCACACATGGTTTTCTCGTTCATAAACTCCACCAAACCTGAATATTATTTCCGCCTCTGTCACTGTTGTTGACATAATAAAATAAACCTAAGTAGTTAGCTAAGCGCAGAGGTATCGAGAAGGATCACACGCCAACTTCAAAATTTCAAATCGTAGACGGTCCTGTCATGAGATCAGGTAATATATAGCCGATGCTACTTCATCGGACTTAAACTAATGGGACGTGCACTAGACCCAAAAGCATTCAAACTTTCTGAGAGTTCAGTACAACTACCTAATTGTTTAATTAGTGCAGGGTGTAGCCGTAGTGTGGTGTTTACTGTAGGACACAGATAAGATGAGCAGTGACTAATGACAAACGGCTACGGAAGCTACGCGTAAAGACGTGTCTCGTGAAGCGCGCTTGTTAGCGTGAGGACATGGAGGGGATCGAGAGCAATAACATGCTTGAAATTTTCAAATTGGAGGAGTTGTACGTAGTAGCAGTAGCAGGCAGTTTTCACAATTAACTCAGGGCAAATGTACGGCAGCTGATTGAACAAACCGAACGTGGTAAGAGCATCTAGAGCCGGACTTGACAAATCGAACCCCTCAAATGCCGGCATACCCGACCAGGCGCGTCCGCGGATAGTGACCGGTCACGCCTTAAATTTGTTCCTCTACATTCCGAGCCTCTTATATCTCATCTTCTAGATCCATACAAAGCATACAAAAGAAACCTACTTATTACGACACAATAGCTACAATTCGTCGTCAGAGATGTTCACGACGTCGGTGCCGGGCGCCGGGTGGACGGGCACGGAGGAGGGCTCCGGCTCGTCCTCGTCCTCCTCATCGTCATCGTCATCATCCATGTACGTGAGCATGCCATCGACTTCCACGGCGTGCTCCGCCTCCCTCCACTACTAGGGAAAAGCCTAGCAGCAGCGCGGGTTTTGGGTGTATCAGTAGCGCGGGTGCCCGCGCTACTGATACGGCGCCACAGCTAACTTGTAGCAGTAGCGCATCTTGACACACGCTACTGCTATACATGGTTAGCTGTAGTGTGCGTTGCAAACAACGCTACTGCTAATTAGCTGTAGCGGGTCTTATACCCCGCGCTACTGCTATTACTTTCAAAAACAAAAAAAATCTCGATCCCGTGCGTGCTGTCAATGGCAGCAATGGTAAGATCTAGCGATGATTGGCGTCGCCGGAGGCATGAACGGACAGCGGAAGACCAGATCTAGCAGTGGCTGTTGGAGAGGGCCCGTTTCTATGGCAGAGCCAGGCCGCGGCGTGGGGCTCCTCTTCCCGACCATGCCAGATAGCTCCGTGTCATCCATGGCGACGACCTGCACGGGCATGGACATGGGAGGGTGAGTCAAACCAGAGGGAGAGAGAGAAAAGGAAAACCGAGGAAGAGAGGAAGGTGATGTAGGGAGCAGCGGAGCTAGTCACCAGTGGCGAGGTTCTCCGGTGTGGTGGCGCGGGGCGGCGGCCTCCTAGACGTCGGTGGAAGACCGGCAAGCTCCTAGACGCCGGTGGCGCGAGGCGGCGGCCTCTTTCGGCGCCATGGAGGAGGATGGGTGCATGGGCAAGAGGTCCATGTGAGAGCGTATGAAAAGTGAGAGGAGGGAGTGGTGGAAGAGAGAAGGGATTTGGGGGAGGAGATGGGGATTCGGCCGAGCATATGGCGACTTCACCTACCTCATACTTAGTAGTATCGAGGGGTATAAAACCGCGCTACTACTATCAACTTAGTAGTAGCGCAGGTTTATACCCCTCGCTACTACTATGGCATGTGTCGGGGGGCACGATAGAGACCGCTTAGTAGTAGCGAGGGTTAAAACCCCGCGCTACTGCTAATTAGCAGTAGCACTTCTTTTTGTGCCGCGCTACTGCTAAGATTCTGTGTATAAGGTTTTCCTTAGTAGTGCTCTCATGCCGACAACGACGTCTGGCCTCCACTTCCGACTTCGAGCGGAGGGAATTGAGGATGGCCTACTTCTCCACCTGCAGATCCGTGTCCCCGGCGTCCCCCATATCCTCTTTCGGATCCACCGCATCAAGAGGTAGCCCCGCGGCGATCCGGGCTTCACGCCTTGCTCGGATCTACTCAAGGAGCTGCAGCTGACGCTCCGACGTTAGGTATGGGTAGCTCATTTCCCGGCGACGTGGGGGCATGGCTACTAGTGGTGGCGGGTGGCGAGTGGAAAGTGACGACGACGGCGGACTGGGAGGGGGGGATGTGGACATGTAGGGTTTCAGTGTCGGCGGTCGGCTTAAATAGTCGAGCTAGGCTTATTTACACGGCCCACCGGAAGGGCGCCACGCGGCGCCATTGATCCGGCAGAGGAGATGAGCTTCGGACCGTCGGCTTTCGGACTGTTTACCTGTTGGACCCCAGCGTCAGTTCGACGTGAAGGACGCGCCCGGCCGGCCTTATATCCATCTCATATTTGAGCTGGATATGAGAGGCGTCGGTTGGCCAGAGCGGTTGAGGCCTGTTTAAGGAGTTTGAGTTGTATTTTTGTGATCGGGATGTTCATCTAGGTGTTTGTGGTGGGTTTGGGACGCTCGGTTGTAGATGATGTAATTTGTAATATATGTGGTATTTCGAAAACTATACGTTATCAAATCGGAGTTTTGAATCAGGAGTATAAACATCACCTGATTGAGTAGTGTATTTAGTTGTGTCTCTTCCAGTGGCTTGAATCGCGTGCGTAACATGACATCAAAAAACATCTCATCGATGGAACCATTGTTGGGCTCGATGCACGGCAGCATCCAACTCTGAGAACATTTGTCCGTCTGTTCCCCTGTTTGAAAAAACTACTGTACGTAACCTGTACTCAACAGGTCCCGGATGCAGGGTTTAGGTGGCGTTAATTAATTAATTTACCCCTTTGCACGCGACGCCAGATGCATGGGCCGTGATTTGCGAAGAAACAGGGTCCAATACGACGAAACCAGGTGTAACATACGACGAAACCACGCAGCACGCAAAGGCAAAAATTCGAACCATATGCCGCAAATCATTCAGCGGCGCGATCGTGGCGCCGTTGAGAAATCGGGAGCGGAAGGCTCCTTCGTTTTGTTTGTTTGTACCATGATGATCCAGGGTGTTGGCAATAGATAGATTTTAGTAGTAGTAGACGGTACTACGATCCAGGGACACTGTGATTTCATTTAAAAATTTGCATGTGACCCGGAGGGGGTACTATACCGGTAGCTTTTTGAAATTTGAAAGGAGATGCGATCTAGGAATTTCCAGGTAGACAGGTAGGCAGGTGTGGTGTGGTTGGGCGACGAATTGGAATCCCGTGGATAGGACCGTTGGATGCGTGTAGTACGAGAGAGACAAGCGCCATCCGCGGCAGCAGATAGGGTCTGTTGTTTAATGATGCCGATGGGATCGGGAAGGAACGGGCGGAGGGAATATGCCCATCGGCCTCAGGGTTCCTTCGTCCTACTACTCCTCCACTAGTGCTCGCCCGCCAACTTGCTGCGTATCAGTGGCATGCATGCATACGGCGGAATACGAACGTACCAGTAGGAGTAGGTCTGTCTTGCATTGCAGGCAGAGGCCGGCGGGTATCCAGGCCAAGGCCATTGGGCACGGGTGAGGCAAATGGGATGTACATGTATCTTCGAGAAACGTGCGTGTGTATACATGTCAGTGTGCAGCCATGGCCGGTCAAGTCGGATATGATCACAGGTCGGCAGGTCGCGTTGCGTTTTGAGAGGGTTGGACCGAGGCGCGTCCTGCCTGCTGGCCGAGTTCACCGGCTGGCTGGCCGGAGCGGCCGCTTGGCTGATTCTGCTTCTCCCGCTGCGTTTGCATGCATGCACCGCCGGGCTCGCCGGAGAATAAAGACGCTCCTACGTACGTTCGCGCGCGCGGACCAATGACCGCATGGATACTACGGAGCTAGCGAGCTAGGCAGGGAGGGGACGTCAGCGCGTCACGTACGTACGTACGGGCGAGACTCGCCCGATCGACGCGACGTGTGCATGCATGGCATGACCGGCACCGCCGTCGCATGCGGCGCCAGCGGGTGGCAGACGGGGACAGGGCCGCGTCGCTTCGGCGTCGACGTAGGCACCCACAGCGGCGGATATGGCCGGCGCCCGGCGCGCCGCTGCGCTTTTGCCCGGCGGTTCTTGTTTTCGCGTGTCTTCTTCCCGCGGTCCGGGTTTCCATGCGAGCGTGTTTTGTATGCGACGCCACTGTTCCTCCTCCTTGGCCAGTAGCGACCCCCTCGGTTCGGGCGCGGCTGCTGGGTCGTGCTGGGGGTGGCTCGAGACCTGAGCCGGCCCGGACATGTCTACGTTTCACACAGCTTTATGTGCATGTGCGACCATGATCGATCCATATTAGTACATCAGTGGATGAATGCATGCATGAATGGATACATGCAATGCATTATGCATGCAGTGATTGCATCTCCAATAAGGCACCGAGGCATTCGGTCTCACGATCATCTGATCACTGTCTCGGTAAAAGCTCATGCAAACTTGGCAGAAAGATGGATCACCGCTGCGTCGCGGTACGGTCATGGGAACGAATGTGGGAAACGACGCAAAGTCCAAACGCTAGACGAAGAGGCGAGAGCGGTCATGAGCCGTACGCCATCGATCGACGGACCCGAGACGCCAGGAGGAGCCATGAGTGGCTACAGAGCCGGGACCCGCGCCCCCCTGCCCAGGAATCGAGTGCTCGTCTCGTATCACACGTCAAATCAGAACCTAATCATTGCTGAAAGAAACGCAGCATGTCGAACGGAGAGCGGCGGAGACGAAAGGGAAAGGAGAAGGGAGTGGGAGTGTTGCATCGAGCCGGCCCCAAACCCTGTGCCATGTGCAACAAACGCTAAAACCCTGTGTGCTACACACGCAGACGCCGAGCCTACGCAGCCACTTGCTACCGTGCCGTTTCCCCGCTGGGTGCTCACATGCGTCGGGCATTGGACTTCGTTGCAGGAGCCAAGGAGATCGATCAATCGTTATGTTATTTTGATGCTTGCGGTGAGCATGAGCTCACATAGTTGACCTGACAGCTAACATGGGTTTCTTCTATCAGCCTCAGCCTTTGGGTAGGTCGAAGGGCCATCTTGAGTTTTTGACCGATTATTCCACATGGTGATGTACCACTACCACTACTCTCTTGGTTTCCTTTCTGGTTACTATGAGAATCTATTTTGGTTTTAATCTGCAGCAGTGAACTACTCCATGAAGTGCTCGCTCGAGCACGTATCATGGTTTGAACTGCCATTTAAGTGCTTGGTCGAGCACATATCATCATGACCCGTCCTCCACTCGGCTCAGGTCACATGAAACATGATCGAGCATCTCCACAGTTCAAGGTACTACTCATAGTACGTTGAAACTACTCTATACGCATAGAAATCTTTCAAAGTTTGAAGATCTGAAGTTTTGAACTACTATATACGCATGCACAAAAATAAATACTAAAATTGTACATGGAATTCAACGTAGGAAAAAATGCATCAAAGAGACGTCCCCATTTCCCAGTTCCCCATGCTTCAAAGAGACCGAGGAAAGGGAACGGGAGTTTACAGGTGGGAGTTTAGTAGGGGATTAGACGTGGGAAGTTGAATTTTAGTTCGAATCCCATGTTTGGTGTGTGGCGGGAATTAGGAAAGGGAATTTGAGAAAAAATAACTTCCCATGTGAATTAACAGGGGGGAGGCTGGGAAGAGATACGTGGGAATTGACCTCCTTAATTACCCTTCCCCACCCACCTCAATTCCCTTGCCTTCCAACCAAACAATGAATTATATGTCACGTACCTCTTAAATTCCCATTCTCTATCTCTAATATCCCCAGTCAAACATGCTGTTACAACCTGTTTGGCAAACTAACGGAAGGGGAATGGGAGTTTAACTCTAATTCCCTTTCCCCATCTCAATTACCAACCCTCTCCCAAGTAATAGATATGTGGGACTTTTACACGTGAATTCCCCTTCCACTTCCTTGTTTGAATTCCCATTCCACCTAAACAAACAAAGGAGTACAACTCTCTAAGCCTCAAACTCTCATTCCCTCTCTCCAATTCCACCCAACCAAACACGCTGTGAGGGTATTTGGCACCTCTTCCATCCTCGATATCTAGTCCCTGGGTGAAAACCGAGATCTGTCTTGTCAGATCCATGATGGTGGCGTCCTCGGCGTGTTGCTTCTATGTAAGCATCATTTCCGAGATTTAACATTTTGGTAGAAGCACTTTGGTTTGTAGTGACATGGCTCGGCCAAAGCTATCGGCGACGGGTCTACGTGCGTTCATGTGTGACCTGCCGGCGGTGGTGGGTAGTTGGAGCACTCATGAGATGCGAGCAACGTGAAATGCGTCATGTGGCCATCCTCTCGGGAAAGGAAGCGACACATGTCCTGAAGGAAATATGCCCTAGAGGCAATAATAAAGTTGTTATTTATATTTCCTTATATCATGATAGATGTTTATTATTCATGCTAGAATTGTATTAACCGGAAACTTAGTACATGTGTGAATACATAGACAAACAGAGTGTCACTAGTTTGCCTCTACTTGACTAGCTCGTTGAATCAATGATGGTTACGTTTCCTAACCATAGACATGAGTTGTCATTTGATTAACGGGATCATTGAATGATGTGATTGACTTGACCCATCTGTTAGCTTAGCACGATGATCGTTTAGTTTGTTAGTTGTTGCTATTGCTTTCTCCATAACTATACATGTTCCTGTAACTATGAGATCATGCAACTCCCGAATACTGGAGGAACACTTTGTGTGCTACCAAGCGTCACAACGTAACTGGGTGATTATAATGGTGCTCTACAGGTGTCTCCAATGGTGTTTGTTGAGTTGGCATGGATCAAGATTAGGATTTGTCACTCCGATTATCGAAGAGGTATCTCTGGGCCCTCTCGGTAATGTACATCACAATAAGCCTTGCAAGCAATGTAGCTAATAAATTAGTTACGGGATTTAGCATTACAGAACGAGTAAAGAGACTTGCCGGTAATGAGATTGAACTAGGTATTGAGATACCGACGATCGAATCTCGGGCAAGTAACTTACCAACTACAAAAGGAACAACGTATATCATTATGCGGTTTGACCGATAAAGATCTTCGTAGAATATGTAGGAACCAATATGATCATCCAGGTTCCGCTATTGGTTATTGACCGGAGACATGTCTCGGTCATGTCTACATAGTTCTCGAACCCGTAGGGTCCACACGCTTAACGTTCGGTGACGATCGGCATTATGAGTTTATGTGTTTTGATGTACCGAAGATAGTTCGGAGCCCCGGATATGATCACGGACATGACAAGGAGTCTCGAAATGGTCGAGACATAGAGATCGATATATTGGACGGCTATATTCGGACACCGGAAGTGTTCCGGGTGATTTCGGAGAAAACCAGAGTGTCAAAGGGGTTACCGGAACCCCCCGGGGAAGTATTGGGCCTTAATGGGCCTTAGGGGAGAGAGAGGGCAGCATCCCAGGAGGTGGCGCCCCCCCCCCCAATGGGAGTCCGAATAGGACTAGGGGAAGGGGGCGCAGCCCCTCTTTCCCTCTCCCTCTCCCTCTCTTTCCTTCCCCCTTCCTCCTTCCTAGTAGGACTAGGAAAGGATGAATCCTAGTCCTACTAGGAGGAGGATTCCTCCTCTCCTTGGGCGCCACAAGAGTCGGCCGGCCTCCCCACTTGCTCCTTTATATACAGGGGCAAGGGGCACCCTAGGACACACAAGTTGATTGTTTCAAGCCGTGTGCGGTGCCCCCCTCCACCATAATCCACCTCGGTCATATCGTAGCGGTGCTTAGGCGAAGCCCTATTCCGGTAACAACATCATCACCGTCATGACGCCGTCGTGCTGAAGAAGCTCTCCCTCAAAGCTCTACTGGATCGTGAGTTCGCGGGACGTCACCGAGCCAAACGTGTGCAGATCACGGAGGTGTCGTACCTTCGGTGCTGGGAACAGTCGATCGTGAAGACGTACGACTACATCAACCGCGTGGTCATAACGCTTCCGCTTATGGTCTATGAGGGTACATAGACGATACTCTTCCCTCTCGTTGCTATGCATCACCATGATCTTGCGTGTGCGTAGTAATTTTTTTGAAATTACTGCGTTACCCAACAGTGGCATCCGAGGCAAGTTTATGCGTAGATGTTATATGCACGAGTAGAACACAAAGGAGTTGTGGGCACGGGTATATACATATTGCTTGCCTTCACTAGTTGATTCTTGATTCAGTGGCATTGTTGGATGAAGCGTCCCAGACCGACATTACGCGTACACTTACGCGAGACTGGTTCTACCAACGTGCTTCGCACACAGGTGGCTAGTGTGTGTCTGTTTCTCCGGCTTTAGTTGAATCGGATTCAATGAACAGGATTCTTTCTGAAGATCAAAAAGCAATCACTATACTGCGTTGTGGGTTTTGATGCATAGGTAAGAACGGTTCTTGCTCAGCCCGTAGCAGCCACGTAGAACTTGCAACAACAAAGTAGAGAACGTCTAACTTGTTTTTGCAGGGCATGTTGTGATGTGATATGGTCCAGACATGATGCTAAATTTTATTATATGAGATGATCATGTTTTGTAACACAGTTATCGGCAACTGCCAACTGGCAGGAGCCATATGGTTGTTGCTTTATTGTATGAAATGCAATCGACATGTAATTGCTTTACTTTATCACTAAGTGGTAGCGATAGTCGTAGAAGCAATAGTTAGCGAGACGACAACGATGCTTCGATGGAGATCAAGGTGTCAAGCCGGTGACGCTGGTGATCATGACGGTGCTTTGGAGATGGAGATCAAAGGCACAAGATGATGATGGCCATATCATATCACTTATATTTGATTACATGTGATGTTTATCCTTTATGCATCTTATTTTGCTTAGTTCGACGACAGCATTATAAGATGATCTCTCACTAAATTTCAAGGTATACATGTCCTCCCTGAGTATGCACCGTTGCTACAGTTCGTCGTGCCGAGACACCACATGATGATCAGGTGTGATAAGCTCTACGTTCACATACAACGGGTGCAAGCCAGTTTTGCACACGTGGAATACTCAGGTTAAACTTGACGAGCCTAGCATATGCAGATATGGCCTCAGAACACTGGAGACCGAAAGGTCGAGCGTGAATCATATAGTAGATATGATCAACATAGTGATGTTCACCGTTGAAAACTACTTCATCTCACGTGATGATCGGACATGGTTTAGTTGATATGAATCATGTGATCACTTAGATGATTAGTGAGATGTCTATCTAAGTGGGAGTTCTTAAGTAATTTAATTACTTGAACTTTAATTTATCATGAACTTAGTACCTGATAGTATTTTGCATGTCTATGTTGTTGTAGATAGATGGCCCGTGCTATTGTTCCGTTGAATTTTAATGAGTTCCCAGAGAAAGCTAAGTTGAAAGATGATAATAGCAACTACACGGACTGGGTCCGTAACTTGAAGATTATCCTCATTGCTGCACAGAAGAATTACGTCCTGAAAGCACCGCTAGGTGACAAACCCGTCGCAGGAGCAATGCCAGATGTTATGAATGTTGGAAATATGCCCTAGAGGCAATAATAAAATGGTTATTATTATATTTCCTTGTTCATGATAATTGTCTATTGTTCATGCTATAATTGTGTTATCCGGAAATCGTAATACATGTGTGAATACATAGACCACAACATGTCTCTAGTGAGCCTCTAGTTGACTAGCTCGTTGCTCAATAGATGGTTACGGTTTCCTGACCATGGACATTGGATGTCATTGATAACGGGATCACATCATTAGGAGAATGATGTGATGGACAAGACCCAATCCTAAGCATAGCGCAAGATCGTTTAGTTCGTCTGCTAAAGCTTTTCAAATGTCAAGTATGTTTTCCTTAGACCATGAGATTGTGCAACTCCCGGATACTATAGGAATACTTTGGGTGTGCCAAACGTCACAACGTAACTGGGTGACTATAAAGGTGCACTACGGGTATCTCTGAAAGTGTCTGTTGGGTTGGCACGAATCGAGATTGGGATCTGTCACTCTGTATGACGGAGAGGTATCTCTGGGCCCACTCGGTAAGACATCATCGTAATGAGCTCAATGTGACTAAGGGTTGGTCACGGGATGATGTGTTACGCAACGAGTAAAGTGACTTGCCGGTAACGAGATTGAATGAGGTATTGGGATACCGATGATCGAATCTCGGGCAAGTAACGTACCGATTGACAAAGGGAATTGCATACGGGATTGCTTGGATCCTCGACATCGCGGTTCATCCGATGAGATCATCATGGAACATGTGGGAGCCAACATGGGTATCTAGATCCCGTTGTTGGTTATTGGCCGGAGAGTTGTCTCGGTCATGTCTGCATGGTTCCCGAACCCGTAGGGTCTACACACTTAAGGTTCGATGACGCTAGGGTTATTAGGAAGATTTGTATGTGATTACCGAATGTTGTTTGGAGTCCCGGATGAGATCCCGGACGTCACGAGGAGTTCCGGAATAGTCCGGGGGTGAAGATTTATATATGGGAAGTCATCATACGGTCACCGAAAATATTCGGGGTTATACCGGTATTGTACCGGGACCACCGGAGGGGTTCCGGGGGTCCACCGGGAGGGTCCACCTGCCCCAGAGGGCCTTATGGGCTGTAGGTGGAAGGGAACCAGCCCCTAGTGGGCTGGGCGCCATTCCCCCCTAGGGCCCATGCGCCTAGGGATTGGGGGGAACCCTAAAGGGGGCCCCACCTTGCTTGGGGGGCAAGCCCCCTCCCCCTTGGCCGCCGCCCCCCCTCTAGATCTCATCTAGAGGGGCCGGCCCCCTTCCCCCTTCTCCCTATAAATAGAGGGGCAAGGGGAGGGCTGCAGCACCACATCCAAGGCGCAGCCCCTCCCCTCCCCAACACCTCTCCTCCTCTGTGTGAGCTTGGCGAAGCCCTGCCGGAGAACTGCCACTCCATCACCACCACGCCGGCATGCTGCTGTTGGAGCCTTCTTCCTTAACCTCTCCCTCCTCCTTGCTGGATCAAGGCGCGGGAGACGTCACCGAGTTGCACGTGTGTTGAACGCGGAGGCACCGTTGTTCAGTGCTTAGATCGGATTCGGCCACGATCTAAATCGCTACATGTACGACTCCTCCAACCGCGTTCTTGCAACGCTTCCGACTCGCGATCTTCAATGGTATGAAGATGCACTCCCCTCTCATTGCTAGTTACTCCATAGATTGATCTTGGTGATGCGTAGAAATTTTTTAATTTCTGCAACGATCCCCAACAGTGGCATCAGGAGCTAGGTCTATGCGTAGTTTCTATGCACGAGTAGAACACAAGTTGTTGTGGGCGTCGATTTTGTCAATTTACTTGTCGTTACTAGTCTTATCTTGATTCGGTGGCATCATGGGATGAAGTGGCCCGGACCGACCTTACACGTACGCTTACGTGAGACTGGTTCCACCGACTGACATGCACTAGTTGCATAAGGTGGCTAGCGGGTGTCTGTCTCTTCCACTTTAGTCGGATCGGATTCGATGAAAAGGGTCCTTATGAAGGGTAAATAGAAATTGGCATATCACCTTGTGGTTTTGGCGTAGGTAAGAAACGTTCTTGTTAAAAACCTATAGCAGCCACGTAAAAACTTGCAACAACAATTAGAGGACGTCTAACTTGTTCTTGCAGCATATGCCGTGTGATGTGATATGGCCAAAAGGATGTGATGAATGATATATGTGATGTATGAGATTGATCATGTTCTAGTAATAGGAATCACGACTTGCATGTCGATGAGTATGACAACCGGCAGGAGCCATAGGAGTCGTCTTAATTTATTTATGACCTGCGTGTCAACATAAACGTCATGTAATTACTTTACTTTATTGCTAACCGTTAGCCATAGTATTAGAAGTAATAGTTGGCGAGACAACTTCATGAAGACACAATGATGGAGATCATGATGATGGAGGTCATGGTTTCATGTTGGTGACAATGATGATCATGGCGCCCCGAAGATGGAGATCAAAAGGAGCAAAATGATATTGGCCATATCATGTCACTATTTGATTGCATGTGATGTTTATCATGTTTTACATCTTATTTGCTTAGAACGACGGTAGCATAAATAAGATGATCCCTCGCAATAATTTCAAGAAATTGTCCCCCCTAACTGTGCACCGTTGCTAAGGTCCGTTGTTCCGAAGCACCACGTGATGATCGGGTGTGATAGGTTCTAACATTCGCATACAACGGGTGTAAGCCAGATTTACACACACAATACACTTAGGTTGACTTGACGAGCCTAGCATGTACAAACATGGCCTCGGAACATGGAAGACCGAAAGGTCGAACATGAGTCGTATAGAAGATACGATCAACATGAAGATGTTCACCGATGATGACTAGTCTGTCTCACGTGATGACTGGACACGGCCTAGTTGACTTGGATCATGTATCACTTAGCTGACTAGAGGGATGTCTATCTGAGTGGGAGTTCATTAAATAATTTGATTAGATGAACTTAATTATCATGAACATAGTCTAAAAATCTTTGCAATATGTCTTGTAGATCAAATGGCCCACGCTAATGTTGCCCTCAACTTCAACGCATTTCTAGAGAAAACCAAGCTGAAAGATGATGGCAGCAACTACACGGACTGGGTCCGTAACCTGAGGATTATCCTCATAGATGCTAGGAAAGCATATGTCCTTGATGCACCGCTAGGTGAAGCACCTGTTTTCTCAGCAGAACAAGACGTTATGAATGCCTGGCAGACGCGCTGTGATGATTACTCCCTGGTTCAGTGCGGCATGCTTTACAGCTTAGAACCGGGGCTCCAAAAGCGTTTTGAGCAACACGGAGCATATGAGATGTTCCAAGAGCTGAAAATGGTTTTCCAAGCTCATGCCCGGGTCGAGAGATATGAAGTCTCCGACAAGTTCTATAGTTGTAAGATGGAGGAGAATAGTTCCGTCAGCGAGGACATACTCAAAATGTCTGGGTTGCACAACCGCTTGTCTCAGCTGGGAGTTAATCTCCCGGATGATGCGGTCGTTGACAGAATCCTTCAATCGCTCCCACCTAGCTACAAGAGCTTTGTGATGAACTTCAATATGCAGGGGATGGAAAAGACCATTCCTGAGGTATATTCAATGCTGAAATCAGCGGAGGTGGAAATCAAAAAGGAACATCAAGTGTTGATGGTGAATAAAACCACTAAGTTCAAGAAAGGCAAGGGTAAAAAGAACTTCAAGAAGGATGGCAAGGGAGTTGCCGCGCCCGGTAGGCAAGCTGCCGGGAAGAAGCCAAAGAATGGACCCAAGCCTGAGACTGAGTGCTTTTATTGCAAGGGAAACGGTCACTGGAAGCGGAACTGCCCCAAGTACTTAGCGGATAAGAAGGCCGGCAATGCCAAAGGTATATGTGATATACATGTTATTGATGTGTACCTAACCAGCGCTCGTAGTAGCTCCTGGGTATTTGATACCAGTGCAGTTGCTCATATTTGTAACTCAAAACAGGAACTGCGGAATAAACGGAGACTGGCGAAGGACGATGTGACGATGCACGTCGGGAATAGTTCCAAGGTCGATGTGATTGCCGTCGGCACGCTACCTCTACATTTACCTACGGAATTAGTTTTAAAACTCAATAATTGTTATTTAGTACCAGCTTTGAGCATGAACATTGTATCTGGATCTCGTTTCATGCGAGATGGCTACTCATTTAAATCTTAGAATAATGGTTGTTCTATTTATATGAGAGACATGTTTTATGGTCATGCCCCGCTGGTCAATGGTTTATTCTTATTTAATCTCGAACGTGATGTTACACATATTCATAGTGTGAATGCCAAAAGATGTAAGGTTGATAATGATAGTCCCACATACTTGTGGCACTGCCGCCTTGGTGTCAAACGCATGAAGAAACTCCATGCAGATGGACTTTTGAAGTCTCTTGATTATGAATCATTTGACACGTGCGAACCATGCCTCATGGGCAAAATGACCAAGACTCCATTCTCTGGAACAGTGGAGCGAGCAACCAACTTATTGGAAATCATACATACTGATGTGTGCGGTCCAATGAGTGTTGAGGCTCGCGGTGGCTATCGATATGTTCTCACCCTCACTGATGACTTGAGTAGATATGGGTGTGTCTACTTAATGAAACACAAGTCTGAGACCTTTGAAAAGTTAAAGGAATTTCAGAGTGAGGTTGAGAATCAACGTGACAGGAAAATCAAGTTCTTACGATCAGATCCTGGGGGAGAATATTTGAGTCATGAATTTGGCACGCACTTAAGGAAATGCGGAATTTTTTCACAACTCACGCCGCCTGGAACACCTCAGCGTAATGGTGTCCGAACATTGTAATCACACTCTATTGGATATGGTACAATCTATGATGTCTCTTACCGATCTACCGGTGTCATTTTGGGGTTATGCTATAGAGACTGCCGCATTCACTTTAAATAGGGCTCCGTCAAAATCCGTTGAGACGACACCGTATGAACTGTGGTTTGGTAAGAAACCTAAGCTGTCGTTTCTGAAAGTTTGGGGATGCGATGCTTATGTCAAGAAACTTCAACCTAAAAAGCTCGAACCCAAATCAGAAAAATGCGTCTTCATAGGATACCCTAAAGAAACTATTGGGTATACCTTCTACCTCAGATCCGAAGGCAAGATCTTTGTAGCCAAGAATGGATCCTTTCTAGAGAAATAGTTTCTCTCGAAAGAAGTAAGTGGGAGGAAAGTAGAACTTGATGAAGTATTACCTCTTGAACCGGAGAGTGGCGCAGATCAAGAAAATGTTCCTGAGGTGCCTGCACCGACTAGAGAGGAAGTTAATGATGATGATCATGAAACTTCAGATCAAGTTGCTACTGAACTTCGTAGGTCCACAAGGACATGTTCTGCACCAGAGTGGTATGGCAACCCTGTCCTGGAAATCATGTTGTTAGACAATGGTGAACCTTCGAACTATGAAGAAGTGTTGGCGGGCCTAGATTCTGACAAATGGCTGGAAGCCATGAAATCCGAGATAGGATCCATGTATGAAAACGAAGTATGGACTTTGACTGACTTGCCCGATGATCGGCGAGCCATAGAAAATAAATGGATCTTTAAGAAGAAGACATACGCGGATGGTAATGTGACCATCTATAAGGCTCGGCTTGTCGCTAAGGGTTATTGACAAGTTCAAGGGGTTGACTACGATGAGACTTTCTCACCCGTAGCAAAGCTGAAGTCCGTCCGAATCATATTAGCAATGGTCGCATTCTATGATTATGAGATATGGCAAATGGACGTCAAAACAACATTCCTTAATGGTCTCCTTAAGGAAGAATTGTATATGATACAGCCGGAAGGTTTTGTCGATCCTAAGAATTCTGCCAAGGTGTGCAAGCTCCAACGCTCAATCTATGGGCTGGTGCAAGCCTCTCGGAGTTGGAACATTCGATTTGATGAGATGATCAAAGCGTTTGGGTTTACGCAGACTTATGGAGAAGTCTGTGTTTACAAGAAAGTGAGTGCGAGCTCTGTAGCATTTCTCATATTATATATGGATGCCATACTATTGATGGGAAATGATATAGAATTCTTGGAAAGCATAAAGGCCTACTTGAACAAGTGTTTTTCAATGAAGGACCTGGAGAAGCTGCTTATATATTAGGCATCAAGATCTATAGAGATAGATCAAGATGCCTCGTTGGTCTTTCACGAAGTACGTGCCTTGACAAGATATTGAAGAAGTTCAATATGGATCAGTCCAAGAAGGGGTTCTTGCCTGTATTTTAAGGTTTGAGATTGAGCACGGCTCAATGCCCGACGACGGCAGAAGATAAAGAAAAGATGAGTGTCATCCCCTATGCCTCGGCCATAGGGTCTATTATGTATGCCATGATGTGTACCAGACCTGATGTAAACCTTGTCGTGAGTTTGGTAGGAAGGTACCAAAGTAATCCCGGCATGGAACACTGGATAGCGGTCAAGAATGTCCTGAAGTACCTGAAAAGGACTAAGGATATGTTTCTCGTTTATGGAGGTGACGAAGAGCTCGTCGTAAAGGGTTACGTCGATGCTAGCTTCGACACAGATCTGGATGACTCTAAGTCACAAACCGGATACGTGTATATTTTGAATGGTGGGGCAGTCAGCTGGTGTAGTTGAAAGCAAAGCGTCATGGCGGGATCTACATGTGAAGCGGAGTACATGGCAGCCTCGGAGGCAGCACAAGAAGTAATCTGGATGAAGGAGTTCATTACCGACCTAGGAGTTATTCCCAAAGCGTCGGGCCCGATGACTCTCTTCTGTGACAACACAGGAGCTATTGCCCTTGCCAAGGAGCCCAGGTTTCACAGGAAGACCAGGCATATCAAGCGTCGCCTCAACTCCATTCGTGAAAATGTTCAAAATGGAGACATAGATATTTGTAAAGTGCATACGGACCTGAATGTCGCAGATCCATTGATTAAACCTCTTCCTCGAGCAAAACATGATCAACACCAGAACTCTATGCGTGTTCGATTCATCACAATGTAACTAGATTATTGACTCTAGTGCAAGTGGGAGACTGTTGGAAATATGCCCTAGAGGCAATAATAAAATGGTTATTATTATATTTCCTTGTTCATGATAATTGTCTATTGTTCATGCTATAATTATGTTATCCGAAAATCGTAGTACATGTGTGAATACATAGACCACAACATGTCCCTAGTGAGACACTAGTTGACTAGCTCGTTGATCAATAGATGGTTACGGTTTCCTGACCATGGACATTGGATGTCATTGATAACGGGATCACATCATTAGGAGAATGATGCGATGGACAAGACCCAATCCTAAGCATAGCGCAAGATCGTGTAGTTCGTCTGCTAAAGCTTTTCTAATGTCAAGTATCTTTTCCTTAGACCATGAGATTGTGCAACTCCCGGATACTGTAGGAATACTTTGGGTGTGCTAAACGTCACAAGTAACTGGGTTACTATAAAGGTGCACTACGGGTATCTCTGAAAGTGTTTGTTGGGTTGGCATGAATCGAGACTGGGATTTGTCACTCCGTATGACGGAGAGGTATCTCTGGGCCCACTTGGTAAGACATCATCGTAATGAGCTCAATGTGACTAAGGGTTGGTCACGGGATGATGTGTTACGCAACGAGTAAAGTGACTTGCCGGTAACGAGATTGAACGAGGTATTGGGATACCGACGATCGAATCTCGGGCAAGTAACGTACCGATTGACAAAGGGAATTGTAAACAGGATTGCTTGAATCCTCGACATCGTGGTTCATCTGATGAGATCATCATGGAACATGTGGGAGCCAACATGGGTATCCAGATCCCGCTGTTGGTTATTGGCCGGAGAGTTGTCTCGGTCATGTCTGCATGGTTCCCGAACCCGTAGGGTCTACACACTTAAGGTTCAATGACGCTAGGGTTATTAGGAAGATTTGTATGTGATTACCGAATGTTGTTCGGAGTCCCGGATGAGATCCTGGACGTCACGAGGAGTTCCGAAATACTCCGGAGGTGAAGATTTATATATGAGAAGTCACCATACGGTCACCGGAAATATTCGGGGGTATACCGGTATTGTACCGGGACCGCTGGAGGGGTTCCGGGGGTCCACCGGGAGGGTCCACCTGCCCCGGAGGGCCTTATGGGCTGTAGGTGGAAGGGAAACAGCCCCTAGTGGGCTGGGCAACATCCCCCCCTAGGGCCCATGCGTCTAGGGTTTGGGGGGAACCCTAAAGGGGCCCCCCCTTGCTTGGGGGCAAGCCCCCTCCCCCTCCCCCTTGGCCGCCGCCCCCCTCTAGATCTCATCTAGAGGGGCCGGCCTCCTTCCCCCTTCTCCCTATAAATATAGGGGCAAGGGGAGGGCTGCAGCACCACATCCAAGGCGCAGCCCCTCCCCTCCACAACACCTCTCCTCCTCCGCGTGAGCTTGGCGAAGCCCTGCCGGAGAACTGCCACTCCATCATCACCACGTCGTCGTGCTGCTGTTGGAACCTTCTTCCTTAACCTCTCCCTCCTCCTTGCTGGATCAAGGCGCGGAGACGTCACCGGGCTGCACGTGTGTTGAACGCGGAGGCACCGTTGTTCGGTGCTTAGATCGGATTCGGCCGCGATCTGAATCGCTACGTGTACGACTCCTCCAACCGCGTTCTTGCAACGCTTCCGACACGCGATCTTCAAGGGTATGAAGATGCACTCCCCTCCCGTTGCTAGTTACTCCATATATTGATCTTGGTGATGCGTAGAAAAAAAATTTAATTTCTGCAACGATCCTCAACAATGAACACCTGGCAGAGCAAAGCTGATGACTACTCGATAGTTCAGTGTGCCATGCTTTGCGGCTTAGAACCGGGACTTCAACGACGCTTTGAACGTCATGGAGCATATGAAATGTTCCAGGAGTTGAATTTAATATTTCAAGCAAATGGCCGGATTGAGAGATATGAAGTCTCTAATAAGTTCTACAACTGCAAGATGGAGGAGAATAGTTCTGTCAGTGATCATATACTCAGAATGTCTTGGTACCACAACCACTTGACTCAACTGGGAGTTAATCTTCCTGATGATAGTGTCATTGACAGAGTTCTTCAATCACTGCCACCAAGCTACAAGAGCTTCGTGATGAATTATAATATGCAAGGGATGGATAAGACGATTCCTGAGCTCTTCGGAATGCTAAAGGCTGCGGAGGTAGAAATCAAGAAGGAGCATCAAGTGTTGATGGTCAACAAGACCACTAGTTTCAAGAAAAAAGGATAAAGGGAAGAAGGGGAACTTCAGAAAGAACAGCAAGCCAGTTGATGCTCAAGTGAAGAAACCCAAGTCTGGACCTAAGCCTGAGACTGAGTGCTTCTACTACAAAGGAACTGGTCACTGGAAGCGGAACTGCCCCAAGTATTTGGCGGAGAAGAAGGATGGCAAAGTGAAAGGTATATTTGATATACATGTTATTGATGTGTACCTTACTAATGCTCGCAGTAGTGCCTAGGTATTTGATACTGGTTCAGTTGCTAACATTTGCAACTCGAAACAGGGGCTACGGATTAAGCGAAGATTGGCTAAGGACGAGGTGACGATGCACGTGGTAAATGGTTCCAAAGTCGATGTGATCGCCGTCGGCACGCTACCTCTACATCTACCTTTGGGATTAGTTTTAGACCTGAATAATTGTTATTTGGTGCCAGCGTTGATCATGAACATTATATCTGGATCTTGTTTAATGTGAGACGGCTATTCATTTAAATCAGAGAATAATGGTTGTTCTATTTATATGAGTAATATCTTTTATGGTCATGCACCGTTGATGAGTGGTCTATTTTTACTAAATCTTGATAGTAGTGATACACATGTTCATAGTATTGAAGCCAAAAGATGCAGAGTTGATAATGATAGGGCAACTTATTTGTGGCCCTGCCGTTTAGGTCATATTGGTGTAAAGCACATGAAGAAACTCCATTCTGATGGACTTCTGGAATCACTTGATTATGAATCATTTGGTACTTGCGAACCATGCCTCATGGGCAAGATGACTAAAGCTCCGTCCTCCGGAACAATGGAGCGAGAAACAGAGTTATTGGAAATCCTATATATTGATGTATGTGGTCCAATGAACATTGAAGCTCGCGACGGATATCGTTATTTTCTCACTTTCACAGATGATTTGATCAGACATGGGTATATCTACTTGATGAAACATAAGTCTGAAACATTTGAAAAGTTCAAAGCATTTTAGAGTGAAGTGGAAAATCATCGTAACAAGAAAATCAAGTTTCTACGATCTGATCGTGGAGGTGAGTATTTGAGTTATGAGTTTGGACTTCATTTGAAACAATGCGGAATAGTTTTGCAACTCACGCCACCTGGAACACCACAGCGTAATGGTGTGTGCGAACGTCGTAATCGTACTTTACTAGATATGGTGCGATCTATGATGTCTCTCACTGATTTATCGCTATCCTTTTGGGGTTATGCTTTAGAGACGGCTGCATTCACGTTAAATAGGGCACCATCTAAATCCGTCGAGATGACACCTTATGAACTGTGGTTTGGCAAGAAACCCAAGTTGTCGTTTCTTAAAGTTTGGGGCTGCGATGCTTATGTGAAAAAGCTTCAACCTGATAAGCTCAAACCCAAATCGGAGAATTGTGTCTTCATATGATACCCAAAGGAGACTGTTGGCTACACCTTCTATCACAGATCTGAGGGCAAGATATTCGTTGCTAAGAATGGATCCTTTCTAGAGAAGGAGTTTCTCTTGAAAGAAGTGAGTGGGAGGAAAGTAGAACTTGACGAGGTAATTGTACCTTCTCCCTTATTGGAAAGTAGTTCATCACTGATATCAGTTCCAGTGATTCCTACACCAGTAAGCGAGGAAGCTAATGATGATGATCATGAAACTTCTGATCATGTTACTACTCAACCTTGTAGGTCAACCAGAGTAAGATCCGCACCAGAGTGGTACGGTAATCCTGTTCTGGAAGTCATGTTACTTGACCATGACAAACCTACGAACTATGAGGAAGCGACGATGAGCCCAGATTCTGCAAAATGGCTTGAGGCCATGAAATCTGAGATGGGATCCATGTATGAGAACAAAGTATGGACTTTGTTTGACTTGCCCGTTGATCGGCAAGCCATTGAGAATAAATGGATCTTCAAGAAGAAGACTGACGCTGATGGTAATGTTACTGTCTACAAAGCTCGACTTGCTGCAAAAGGTTTTCGACAAGTTCAAGGAGTTGACTACGATGAGACCTTCTCACCCGTAGCGATGCTTAAGTCCGCCCGAATCATGTTAGCAATTACCGCATTTTATGATTATGAAATTTGGCAAATGGATGTCAAAACTTCATTCCTGAATGGATTTCTGGAAGAAGAGTTGTATATGATGCAACCAGAAGGTTTTGTTGATCCAAAGGGAGCTAACAAAGTGTGCAAGCTCCAGCGATCCATTTATGGACTGGCGCAAGCCTCTCGGAGTTGGAATATACGCTTTGATAGTAGAAGAAGCCAGTATTTACAAGAAAGTGAGTGGGAGCTCCGTAGCATTTCTAATATTATATGTAGAAGACATATTGTTGATCGGAAATGATACTGAATTTCTGAATAGCATAAAAGGATACTTGAATAAGAATTTTTCTATGAAAGACCTCTGTGAAGTTGCTTATATATTGGGCATCAAGATCTATAGAGATAGATCAAGACGATTGATTGGACTTTCACAAAGCACATACCTTGATAAAGTTTTGAAAAAGTTCAAAATGGATCAGACAAAGAAAGGGTTCTTACCTGTATTACAAGGTGTGAAGTTGAGTCAGACTCAATGCCCGACCACTGCAAAAGATAGAGAGAAACTGAAAAGTGTTCCCTATGCTTCAGCCACAGGCTCTATCATGTATGCAATGCTGTGTACCAAACCTGATGTGTGCCTTGCTATAAGTTTAGCAGGGAGGTACCAAAGTAATCCAGGAGTGGATCACTGGACAGCGGTCAAGAACATCCTGAAATACCTGAAAAGGACTAAGGATATGTTTCTCGTATATGGAGGTGACAAAGAGCTCGTCGTAAACGGTTATGTCGATGCAAGCTTTAACACCGATCCGGGTGACTCTAAGTCACAAACTGGATACATGTTTTTATTGAATGGTGGAGCTGTCAGTTGGTGCAGTTCCAAGCAGAGCATCGTGGCGGGATCTACGTGTGAAGCGGAATACATAGTTGCTTCGGAAGCAGCAAATGAAGGAGTCTGGATGAAGGAGTTCATATCCGATCTAGGTGTCATACCTAGTGCATCGTGTCCAATGAAAATCTTTTGTGACAATACTGGTGCAATTGCCTTGGCAAAGGAATCCAGATTTCACAAGAGAACCAAGCACATCAAGAGACGCTTCAATTTCATCCGCGATCAAGTCAAGGAGGGAGACATAGAGATTTACAAGATATATACGGATCTGAATGTTGCAGACCCGTTGACTAAGCCTCTCTCACGAGCAAAACATGATAAGCACCAAGACTCCATGGGTGTTAGAATCATTACAATGTAATCTAGATTATTGACTCTAGTGCAAGCCGTAGACTGAAGGAAATATGCCCTAGAAGCAATAATAAAGTTGTTATTTATATTTCCTTATATCATGATAAATGTTTATTATTCATGCTAGAATTGTATTAACCGGAAACTTAGTACATGTGTGAATACATAGACAAACAGAGTGTCACTAGTTTGCCTCTACTTGACTAGCTCGTTGAATAAATGATGGTTACGTTTCCTAACCATAGACATGAGTTTTCATTTGATTAATGGGATCACATCATTACATAATGATGTGATTGACTTGACCCACCCGTTAGCTTAGCACGATGATCGTTTAGTTTGTTGCTATTGCTTTCTCCATAACTATACATGTTCCTATAACTGTGAGATCATGCAACTCCCGAATACCAGAGGAACACTTTGTGTGCTACCAAATTTCACAACGTAACTGGGTGATTATAAAGGTGCTCTACAGGTGTCTCCAATGGTGTTTGTTGAGTTGGCATGGATCAAGATTAGGATTTTTCACTCCAATTGTCGGAAAGGTATCATTGGGCCCTCTCGTTAATGTACATCACAATAAGCCTTGCAAGCAATGTAGCTACTGAATTAGTTACGGGATGTAGCATTACAGAACGAGTAAAGAGACTTGCCGGTAACGAGATTGAACTAGGTATTGACATACCGACGATCGAATCTCGGGCAAGTAACATACCGATGACAAAAGGAACAACGTATATCATTATGTGATTTGACCGATAAAGATCTTCGTAGAATATGTAGGAACCAATATGAGCATCCAAGTTCCGCTATTGGTTATTGACCGGAGACATGTCTCAGTCATGTCTACATAGTTCTCGAACCCGTAGGGTCCGCATGCTTAACATTCGGTGACGATCAGTATCATGAGTTTATGTGTTTTGATGTAACGAAGGTAGTCCGGAGTCCCGGATATGATCACGGACATGACGAAGAGTCTCTAAATGGTCGAGACGTAAAGATCGATATATTGGACGTCTATATTCAGACAACGGAAGTGTTCCGGGTGATTTTGGAGAAAACCGGAGTGCCGGAGGGGTTACCGGAATCCCCCGAGGAGTATTGGGCCTTAGTGGGCCTTAGGGGAGAGAGAGGGTAGCAGCCTAGGAGGTGCCCCCCCCAAGGGGAGTCCGAATAGGACTAGGGGAAGGGGGCACGGCCCCTCTTTCCCTCTCCCTCTCCCTCTCTTTCCTTCCCCCTTCCTCCTTCCTAGTAGGACTAGGAAAGGATGAATCCTACTCCTACTAGGAGGAGGATTCCTCCTCTCCTTGGGCGACACTAGAGCCAGCCGGCCTCCCCCTTGCTCCTTTATATACGGGGGCAGGGGCACCCTAGGACACACAAGTTGATTGTTCCAAGCCGTGTGTGGTGCCCCCCTCCACCATAATCCACCTCGGTCATATCGTAGCGGTGTTTAGGCGAAGCCCTGTTCCGGTAGCAACATCATCACCGTCATCACGCTGTCGTGCTGACGAAGCTCTCCCTCGAAGCTCTACTGGATCATGAGTTCGCGGGACGTCACCGAGCCGAACGTGTGTAGATCACGGAGGTGCCGTACCTTCGGTGCTGGGATCGGTCGATCGTGAAGACGTACGACTACATCAACCGCGTTGTCATAACTTTTCCGCTTTCGGTCTATGAGGGTACGTAGACGATACTCTCCCCTCTCATTGCTATGCACCACCATGATCTTGCGTGTGCGCAGGAATTTTTTGAAATTACTGCGTTCCCCAACATGGTCGGTCCTTTTTTGATGTGTCCTCCCTCTCTCTCTCTCTATTGATGATGTCGTCAAACATGTTTTAGGTGGACATGGTCATGCGGAAAAAAGGGTACATTATGATGATGTTTTGGTGAAGTCGAAGTCCTTGGGTCACAAGCGTGATTGGTAATGTACGACGACTCCATTTTCGTCGGATGTGCGCTTTATCATCTCCTGTTGTGTTTACTCATTCTTTTGGCATTTTTTATGTTTTGTGGTGTTTTAGACACTGTTTAGCTAAGTACCTTGTGTCCTTTGTGCACATTTCGTCCCATCTCTCAACTGATCCTAGCAGTCTCAGGCATCGATTTCTTATTTTGAAGTGTCTCCTGCTAGCTTATAAATATTGTGGTTGCTCTTGACATGATGAGAGAATGCAAATAGTTATCGAGAATCACAATATTACAAATAGTCACTAAAGGATTCTTGCTAATTTAGTGAAGCTCTAGCAGAGTCGTCATATGGCCGCAATCGCCATCGAACCATCAATATAGCGATTTTGGGCCAAAATGACATTGCAGCAGAGTCGCCATATGACTCATGGTTTCCATAAGTTATGGATCTTGCTCCGTAGACGGCCCCGTAGCCTCCATATTTGGAGGCTGGGAAAGGTATGGTATGGAGCTGGCTCCATACCCGACCGCCAGCGCATGAGGAAAGATCCGACTTCTTCCTCCATGCGCCATGACCGGGTGTTGAATTTGCGTCGCACACGTATGCGCACCCAGATCAAACACACGTAATCACCGATGAGGCACGACTATCCACCAACCCACTAATGCCACCCGCCGCTCCCCCGATTTCAAAGGCACCTGTTCGGATTGGCATACGGCTTCATCACGACTATAAAAGCCTGGCAGTGATACATCCCCAGCACCAAATCCCTAACCGTCTCCTCCCCCATCCATGTCACCTCCGTAACGCCCCGGCCAAACCCACTGATTCCTGGCCGTTGCGTCTGGCTACCACCTAGGATCTAGACTGGACCAATAAACCAACACTAGTCTTTTCTGCGCACTTTGTCTTCACTCGTGCGCACTCGGGATCAACTTCTCACACAATCACTCATAAGTCTCAAACTTATATTTTTTATTGTTTCATGCTATGTTTATATCAATTTAGCAGCGTTTTTATGTAACTTATTAATTCAGTGCCCGATGTCACTTGTTATTTTTAGCATGTTTTGGGTCTTTGGGAAAATCAATTTTATTAGGCTAAAAAATCTGGAAAAAGTGAGCGAACGCTTCAAGTTCACAAGCTTTCTAGGAGTACTAGCATAGGCCAAGGGGCGACCCAGGGGGGCACGCGCCAGCGGGACGCCTCCAGGCCGCGTGGGGCCTTTGGTGCTCCTATTTACCACCTCTCGGTCTGTGTGCCTTTACATACTCCTGAAATAGTCAAGAATTTGTCGCCCTAATTTTTCCACCGCTGCACACCTCTATTTCACGAAGATATAATTCGGAGGCCTTTTCGGTACTCTATGAAGGGGAAATGCTCCACAGTGGCCATCTCCATCCACTTGAAGCCATCATGATCGTTGGTGAGTAGTTTCATTTAGACTACAGGTCCATAGCAATAGCAAGATAGTTCTCTCTCTTGCTTCTCTATACAAAGATCACATGAGTTTCCCTACATGATTGTGATCCATTTGATGTTAATCTATTGGTGTATTTGTTGAGATATAATGAATTATCACTTAATGGTCAGATTTATCCTTTAATATTCTTGAGATCTATTTGGTTTCTTTGTTGCATAAATCTCATTCATATGCGCTCTCCGATCTATTTTTCTTTCTTTGGCCAAGTTTGAAGTTTGATCTTCAAAGGGAGTTGTGAATGATAGTTGGGTTCAACTATGTTAGTAAGCTACCGCGGTGACACATAGTGGAAAAGGCTTGTATTTGTGATGTTGACACCAGGGTTAAATCGATGTTTGCTTAGTTGTCTTTTGAATGCGGGGTGAAGAAAATATATAATCTACTTCATGTCAACATTGTCTGTGCAATACTCTATTTTTACTTAATTTAATATGCATGCTGGATAACGGTCTTGTGGGGGAGTACTAGCTATAGATGCATCTAGATAATAGTCTATAGCGCGATGCTCATATGTTAATTATGCCAAGGATATGCATACTCATAGATATTTGTAATTTAATAACTGCCCAAGGATATGCCAAGAATCCACTAATGAACCTATGGACTCTGCTCCATTTTCTTCCTATACAAATTTCATCCCAATCATTCGCTCTTTTAATTTCTTGTTTTTACTGTTCCATTGGAGTTAAATCTTCCATACATTTGTGTTTAATCATGTGTAACTAGTAAGCTAGTGACATTGGCATCGTCACTAGTCATTTTGGTGGTCGAGGATGTTTTTGTATTTGCCATTACAAAACAAAGGTTTTTTGTGACGTCCCACTTGTGTCATGCAAAATCAATTTCTGCCATTGTAAATGTTTTGGTGACGGTTTTTCGCCGTCGCCCCCACCATCACCGAAGTGCTGGCACAAAAGAATCTGACAGTACAACTTTTTCTTTCACCTAAGATCTTCTCTTAGGTAACAAACCCTTTTTGTCACAAATGGCCATTGTCAGTGATGGTCAAAATAGTCACTTATGCTAGGCCAATTTGTCATCTTAGATCATTTATGGTGACAATAATCCGTCACCAGTTATCGGTTTGAGCGGTCAATGATTCTGACGAATAGACCTAGCGGATGCTGACATGACTGCTTTCACGTGGGTTTGGCTGTGGCTTTAGCACCGACGGTGGCCGTTAATAATAATTCAGGCGTCAGGTTTGACTAGTCAACGGTATTGACATATAGGCTCGAAAGACGGTGACCTACAAGTAGGACTAGACGTGGGTGACTTGGCTGCTCACATGTGGGTCAATTTTTTTATATCTCCATTTGTTGCCAACACTACTAGGAAAAGGCATGCTAGTGGCGCACCAGTTTTTCGTACTAATGGCGCACTACTGGTGCGCCACTAGCACCACGCCATTAGAATTAAATACTAATGGCGCACCATTGGTGCGCCATTAGTATCTGGTGTACTAATGGCGCACCACGCAGTGCGCCATTAGTATAGCCCACAGTGCGCCATTAGAATGCCTCCCAGGGGGCCATATGTACCCATGTGCTTTGCCATACTAATGCCGCACTAGTGGGTGATGCGCCATTAGTGTCATTTTTACAGTGCACCATTAGTGTCTTGAGTGGTGCGCCACTAGTATGAATATTAGGGATTTTTTTTTCTTTTCTGATATTTTCATAGGTAACAAAATATATTATTGGACAGAATATAACTAGCACCACACAGCAACAACAGATTCATCGAATACAATAGAAGATTAGTCTCCGAATACAATTCATCATATTAGTCTCCGAATTCAAAAGACCGAACAAATATAGAACATTACAAGTCTCGAGACCGCGAGTAGCGAGTTTGTCGGAAGTAATACTAATCCTAACAAGTCCTACTAATCATTATCATACAACTTCTACTCGTTATTAATAACAAGTCATACGATCATCATCTTGATAGTCATCGAACCAACCCTATTTAATTGTTCTTAGCACATGATCATCATTATTAGGCAGGACCTAAATACCCTATTTAAGATAAAATAGCATAAAACAATATAGACCCTGACTCTCCATTATGGAGAATGGAGATCATCCTGTCTCCAATTCTTGCGCTTCGCTTCCTTTTGCTTCCAAGAACCTCCTTACGATTGTCCATACATTTTTTCCATCCTTTGATTTTTCATGTCTTCACTTCTTTTAGAAATCTTGTATGGACAGTTGAGATTCGTAGGATGACCTGGCTGTATGTTCAAAACGTTAAGACTACCTTTCTGATACATCAAATGAGGCACACAATTCTCTCAGATTATCTGTTGAAAAACATAGTAATTACTTCATAGTTAGCAATGATGTACTAGTTTTAGAAGTATGCAAAAGATGCACGGATGTCGTAATAGTAAAAAATCTTACCAGGGTATCTCCATGGTAGTTACCGCAGTTGAACACATGCACTAGTGGCACGTATTGACCATAATGTTGAGGAGTTTGATTGTAGATATTGTAATTCTTAATGTCAGTACAAAATCAGACCAGGTGATTTTTCTCCTTGTAAGTTGTTAATTCAGAGCCATCGGTGTAGTGGGTTTTGTCTACCATCTTCCGCACATTCTTTGAACAATAAAAATAAGTTGTTAATGGAAATAAGTTGTCAACTATTTTGAAATAAACAATATAAATTAGTTAATAATTAACTATGTTTGAGAAACTCACATAGCGGTAGAACTGGAGGCGTATCAATAAGGACCCAAATGTCCATATTGTCTTGGTCGATGTCAGGATCACCAAGATCCATGGTGACAAGCATACCCTCATCAAAACCATACATCTTGCAAAATGCTTCCCAATTTTTGCAACCAAAATGGGTTACGCTCCCAGAATTATATAGATTTACTTCAAAATCCACATCGTGATGAGTCCTTAGGTGAATTTTCTTTGTTTCAAAAATTTCATGGTCTTCAAAATCCATCCTCTCCAAGACATAGCGTCTTGCATGGCATGGGATAAGCTATACTCGAATTGTAAAAGATGAAAATTACACGTTGAAATAGTTGAAGTCATGCTTAATTATGAAAATAACACTTGTCGTCGTTGTGTATCGTTTCAACTTCGAAGGTCTCCTCGAGCTTAATGCTGAAGCGCCGATCATCGTCCAGGTGAGGCATGTCGCATAGACCTCGATCGTCGTGTCACCAGCCGCACTCCCCCGGGAGACTTTCGTCGTCCGATGACGACATATCCTATGTTCATAATTCAAAACTACATCATCTCTTGCGTTGGGTCCAATAAGATAATCCACAGTGTGGTGAAAACACGCCCTTCGAACTGGTTTGAGCTATTGGTGAATGGAGAAGGTCTAAGATTTTCAGTAGTAAGAAGTGAAGTGGTAATTTTGAGAGCAAATGATTAGGATGAGTGGTTCATCTTTCCTGTTTAACTTTACAATAGAATATTGTTAGTCATGCACACTTGTGCATTTTCAGCCAGGCCCAGTGGAGTTGGCCTAAAAACATTTCTTTCTTTAAGCCTGCTACATCCATCTCAAGTATTTATGGTCAAGGGTTAGCAGGGCCATCCAAATAGAAGGAGTGGATCCTACTTAATTAAGTACTAAGATACCCGGGCCATGCATTAGTAGCAAGTACCCCATATGTCCAATTTTTAGCAAAGTCATGCTAAAATTCACGGAAAATTTCAGCATGACCTTTTCTGAAAATAGGACATATGGAGTACCCGAATTTGTCGGAACAGAAGTTAATTGACATTCCGGCAAACTCAAGGGCATCTCGGGGTACCTGCAAAATCATCACGACACGATGGTCGGAGACAAAACCCAGCAAACTCAAGGGCCTCTACTTTCATATGGATGAAAAGGCCACAGACCATATGGTCCTCTGCTTTCATATGGACCAAAATCAGCTCAACTTATGTGAGCTTCCATTCCAGATCTAATAGGTCACCCAACAAAAAATCATCAATAGTTTTAGCTGAAAAAAAATCATGGATTGTTATTAACTGAAAATTAGTGAAAGAAACTGTTGCTGATCGTGGATTACTGTTAATTAAAAATAGAGCATCTGGCTTGTCTTATCATGTTCACTAAGTCCACAAAAATGAATAGGTTCAGTAAACTTAAACTCTGAGCAAGTGTACTGCTTATTGTGATATTGCCAGTCACTTAATTAGTTGGGTAACAACTTCAAAACAAACTAGTTATTATTATTCCTAGACATGAATGGCAGGCTCGGAGTCGTGGACTTGAACGTGGAAAAGGAGTGGAAGGTCCTTGACAAGCCAGATCAACCGATACGTGGAAGTGACTATGTGTATACAATTCAGGAGTTGAACTATAGCTATCTAGCGGAGTGGAAAGGTGACCTAGTTGCCATTATCCGAGAAAACGGCAATTTTGGGTTCATCGGAGTACTTAAGCTTGATCGGTCTAGGATGGTTTGGATGGATTTGGAAGAGATGGAGGATGTTGCCGTGTTTTGGGACAGAAGCAATGCTCTAATTGCGAGGCCATCTTGCGGAAGAGATTTATGCAACAAGGTGTACTTTCCGAGCTGTACTAAGACTAATGATGGTGGCCAGGCCTACTACTACTTAAAAGAGCAAGAATACCACCCTTCCTTTTGTGACAAGGAGCCAACGAATGCCATATGGTTCCAGCCAAACTTTTAGGATGTGCTTTGGTGGCTGGGAGCCTAACAAGGAGTACTTTCAAATTCCTTTTTGCAACCTAAATAGCCAGGGAACAAGCACAATACCTGACCTAATTAAACATGTTATCTTATTTCCACATGCAGGCTAATCAAGCTCGTTAATAGTTTGTCTTCCCTCGTCTTAGCGAGTGTCTCAAGCTCGTTAGTAACTACCACATCGTCATGTCTTGCTTTTTTTTTGAAAAGGGTCGTCCTGTCTTGCTTTGACCTGCCCTGTGATTTACTCGATCGTGCAAATACATACATTTGGGTGTCAGCAAGTACAAGCTCATACGGCCAACTGCTAGCAACAGCTAGGTTGCCAAACGATCGGGGTGCAGGATTTTTGTGTGGTGCTAAAATCATTCAGGGACCAAGGTTGATGTATCATCTACACCCCGCCAAGCCACAAGACAAAGCATCTAAACATCTAGAGTAAATGGATTCTTTTAACCATTCATCGTAAAAACATTTAGTGTTGTTCCTTATGCGCGGGGAACAATATGTGTGGTGCTAAAATCATTCATGGGCAGGGAATGGGGAGGAAGGGTGGAGAGGAAGGAAGGAGGAAGGAGGAAGGACGAGAGGTACCTGGGCGGGCGCGGCCGGTCGCCGGAGGGGTCGGGGTCAGGGTTGGGGTCGGCGGCGGCGGCGTCGAAGGGATGCAGGGATGCCTCGGTTGGTCATGGGGAGGCCGGCGGCCGCGGTCGTCGTCCTGCAGCCCATGCCCGGGGTGAGGTAGAGGCGGCGCAGGGCAGGGGCCGACGCGGGGAGGATGCAGGGATGCCTCGGTTGGTCGTGGGGAGGCTGTCGGCGACACGGGGAGCTGCAGTGGTGGGGGCGCGGGGGCGGCGGGGGCGGGGGCGTCGTGGGTCGGGGGTCGGGGTAGAGAATGGGGAGGAAGTGGATCTGGCGAGAGGGAGGGAGGAAGGGGTCGGGCGAGTTAGAGCTAGGGGGAAGATTATTAATGGCGCACCCCCGAGCGGTACGCCATTAGAATGTTTTTTTAGATAGCAATGGCGCACTACCCGAGTGGTGCGCCATTAGAATGTTTTTTTTTTGGATAGCAATGGAGCACTACACGAGCGGTGCGCCATTAGAATGTTTTTTTAGATAGCAATGGTGCACCCCAGAGCGATGCGCCATTAGTATGTTTTTATTATTATTATTTTTTGTTGCTATTTTTTAAATTTTTTTTATAAAAATAGCAATAATTTTTTTATAAAAACAATAATATTTTTTTATGAATATTAAAAAATATTATCAAATTTGTTATTTGAAAATATCATCAAATG
>NC_041384.1:71540171-71557624 GCF_002162155.2 Triticum dicoccoides | reverse complement strand
GGAGCGGGCCGGGGAGGGTGCGGTGGGTCGGCGACGACGGTGGAGCGGGGGAGGGTGCGGTGGGTCGTCGGCGGCGGTGGAGCTAGCGGGGGAGGGTGCGGGGGGGTCGAGATCGAGATGGAGGGGATAGCGATCGAGATGGAGGGGGGTAGAGATCAAATTTGAAAAAATATTCATGAATTCAAAAAGTGCCCATAAAATTTAAAAATATTCATGAGTTCAAAAAGTGCCCATGTAATACAATTGAGAAATGAAGACTACGATTTAAATACAATTGATCTTACCTAGCTATCTGTTCAGAATCTTCTTGCCCTTCTTTTTCGCAAACGGAGTTCTTCTGTGGAACGGACATCCTTTAGATAGGGTGGTCCTGCTTCTTCTTGCGGTGTATGCTGCTGCTACTTCATCGTCGTCGTCATGTTCCATCTTCGGATCGCCGTACTTGTCGAAGTCTTGCTCATTGGCGACTCCATCCATTCCGATGATGTTCCTTTTGCCTCTCCTCACGACAACACGACTGGGCTTTGATGGGTCGGTAATGAAGAAGCATTGGTCCACTTGGGAAGCCAGTACCCATGTCTCATTTTTCACGGTGACGTTTGCGCTCGCGGTTTTGGATTTGGCTTCGGGTATAACCATGGTGGTGAAATACCGGTCTTCTTTTAGGACGCTCTTGGCCCATCTGACACGGAATATCGGGACCTGCTCTCCAGCGTAGCTCAGCTCCCAGATCTCCTCGATCCTTCCATAGTATCTGTCCTTGTCGTTACCGGTGTAGGATTCCATCGTTACCCCGGAGTTTTGATAACCATCGCTCTTCATGTCCTTGCCCTCGGTGTAGAATATGTAACCGTTGATTTTGATGAATCTATGGTGCAAATGAGGTGAGGAGGAGGAGGCAGCCGACACAAGCTTGGAAGAGTAGGCGAAGAGAATAAAGTGGGGAAAGTGAGTGTGTAGGTGTGGTTGTCCAAAATATCTAGCTGGTCCCAGGTTACTAATAGCGCACCACACCACAGACAAATGTGTCATTAGTAACCTTGTTACTAATGGCGCACCAGCTTGAGATGCGTCATTAGTAGTTTTGCAAAAAAAAAAAAATAGTAGTGGCGCACTGTGTAGGTCCATTACTAGTTAAACTAGTAATGGCGCACTAGTCCCTGGTGCGCCATTAGAATTTTTGGAAAAATAAAAATAAAATAAAATTTGTTATTAATGGCGCACCGTGGGTCTGGTGCGCCACTAATGGCGGACCGACTCATGGTGCGTCATTACTATATAGTAGTGGCGCACTACATGTCTGGTGCGCTATTAGTAGCCATATCATCTATAGCCCTTTTCCTAGTAGTGCAAATTATAATGAAATTCATAATTTTAAAAAATTGAATTTGAATACAAAATTAGCTCTCATAGCTTTGTTTAAAATCTATACAGGTACATGTCCCGATTGAGGAGAGAGAGAATGTCTGGATGTCCGGTGTGGTAACCTTTTGATTGGCTAGGAGGATGTGTGAACTCCCACAAAACACTTTCTATTACAAATATACATTTCTGTTACAAATAATATATATTTAAGTAGTTAAATTGATGACCTAGAATGACATGAATGCTTTATGCACTAAGACGGAGGGAGTACCCCTTTACTGGAATTCGGATGACCAGACACGTTCGTGAACGTTTGAGGAAATATTGAATGGCACAAGGTGTCCAGAACCCTGAAAAGGACGTATATATGGCGATGTTTTTTGCACCGAGACGGTAGAGTACCACTTTGCCAGAATTCGGACGTCCGGACACGTCCGCGGACTTTTGAGGGATATAATGGCAGAAGGTGTCCGGAACCCTGAAAAGGGCATACAAGGCGATGCAAGGGTCCGCGTTGGAGATGCCCTTATCATTGTATTTACATCTTTTAAAAAAGAATATCATACGTCGTAATAGTAATTTCGTAGGCATGTTATGAGCAAAAATCATGTTGAAAATTATGCATTAAAGATCAAAAAATCAGACGCGTTTCATATTTTAGGAAAGGAGGGAAGCACTGTAGGATCAGAAAAGGGCCCGGGCCCTGCTTGCTCGATTCGGCACGACAACGGCCACCGTTTGTGTACGGCAGGGGGTGATGAGTGAAGAGGGCGGCACAGTGCTACCACCACTTCTGCGTGTATAGCGGATTGAGCTTTCAATGCGAGACGGGTGGGTTCTATTCGGGATGGTTCTTCCGAATGTCGCGTTTCCCGTAACCCGGAATATCTATTGTTTATGGCAACAGTGCCCATGCGGGATTCATCCGTGCTAGTCCTTCCTGCATGACGTGCGGTCAGGTCAGGTCTCCATGTCCAGCGCAGTGAAGTGCGGCCACAAATCAGGCAACGAGAAGAGAGTGACGAACATGCGGGCCCGCTCCGGCGATCCATCGCCGCAGCGGAGAGAGCCCTCGCGGTGACCGTCAGTCGGTGGCAATCCTACACGAGGGGCTCGCCGGCGAACGTACGTGCGTTTGCATGTGGCTGCACAGGAACAGCAGCGGCGTGCTGTAGCTCGAGAAAAGAAAGAAAAAATCTTTGGCACAACGACCGGAGCGAGGCGATGGACGGAACCGAACGGGAGGAACAGCGCCCCGCAGCCGCGCACCGCCGGGGTATAATATTGGCGGGCACAGTGCGCGGCCGCTTGAAATTCCTTCGGGACGGGCGAGGCGACGTCACGGCGGTCGTCGCTCTGCTCCCATCGGGGCCGGGGGGGAGCAGCCGGGCAGGTCCGACCCGGACCGGACCCCGATCTTATCGGCCGCCACAGTGCCCCCGGTCGGCGCACGCACGACGCGGAGGCCAGGGGGTGGCGATGGGGCTGTTTGGTTTGAGCCCCAGCTAGCCCCACCAAAACTTTGGCATGACCAAAGCATGGGCATGACCAAAATTTTCGCAAGTTGTTTTTGTTTGGATTGCGACCATTATATCCACCAAAATTTTGGCAAATGGGATCTTTATTTTGTTTGGTTTGCGATCATCTGAACCTCATGATGATCATACTAGTTATGAAAATATTTAAATGCATCTACTGTTTAAAATTAAGAAAATATAGATCAAAACTTAGATGAAATTGATGTGAAAATGAAATCGTCAAAATAATAGTGTAAGTCATTGTTGCACTTGTAAGCCGCTAGTAGTTAATTGTCCGCAGCAGCATACATCATGCATTTTTTTAATCTAGATTGATGCATGCTGCTAATCACGCACGGGTCTACGTATTTGTAGTGGAAAAGCGCTGCTGATTGCTGACAAATCAACATATTCTGCTGCATGCACTGGGCAGGGCCCACCAAACAACCGCGCCAATATTTTGGCGGAGCCTTTCCGTGCCCGCGACTCGCCAACGAATCGGCGCGATTAACATGGAGGGGCGCAGGGCGCGCTGGGCGAGCCAATTTTCAGGCGCCGGTCCAAACCGGCCACCAAAATACGTGGGCGAGCCAATTTTTTGGTAGGGCTAGTATTGGTAGCGATCCAAACAGCCCCGATATCCACAGGCAAGCGCCGCCCGCGAACTGAGCCGTACCGTACGTCCAGTCTGCTCGCACCTCTCACCCGCTCCGTGCGATGGGACAATGCCCCGGCCCTACACGCCGATATCAGATTTTTATTTTATTTTTAAAAATATGATCTATTCATGATAGTACAAAAAACATCAGAAACAATTAAAAATATGTCTGACCATAGACCATGTAGCAACAACTATAGAAGAAATGAAGCCAGCCGGTGCGTCGTCGTCGTTGCACCTCCCTCGTCAGAGCCGAACAAATCCTGTTGAAATGACAATCGGCAGGGACAAAGCCAGGAAGTTTATACAAGGGCCAATGGACTATGTAGAGCAGTGGAGGGACCAACCATAAAAATATAGATATTAACTCCACAGATCCTTGTATATAGGGGTGGCTTGTGAAAAAAATTGGCATGAGGGAGCGACGGCCACAACTAGCCCCCAATTTGCCTCACTGTCATCGGAAGTTGTCGTGCTAGACCCCAAAATACAAAACACATCAGAACATCAACCATTATCAATGAAGAGAAGCGTAGATTAGAAGGATCCAACCTAAAGATACGCCAATGCAGACAAACGAAGGATCCAAACAGATCCACCGAAAACTAATACCGGTCGGCGATATCCGACGGAGACACACCTACACACGCCATCCGACAATGCTAGACGCATCACTGGGACGAGGGCTAGGCGGGGAGAACATTATTCCCTCTCCTCGGGGCTGTCGCCGCCTCGTCTTTCCGAGCAAGACACAGAACCTAGACAACGTAAAAACACCTAAAAGCAGAGCACCTCCGAGCCTACGGGCGCGGCTTCTTCAGTCGGAGGCGTAGGAAGTTCGGTTTGGATGTGGATCTAGCCGGTTCATCTACGGGTATTGCAGATCAACGCTGGTTCCCCTACCCTCCAACTCTCCGGAGGAGCTCGTCCTCAGCGTCATCCACCAGTCCTCGACCATGGCCGAGACAGACTCTCGCAGTCACCGCCGCCAAAATACAAAAGCATTGTGGCTCGGCATCGAGGAGTCCGAGCGGCTGAGGAAGGAACGCATATGGCGACTGCGACACCTACTATCACCGCTCTGGAGATGGGGAAGGGTCCGGCAAGGAAGGGGGTGAAATTTATCCCTACCAACTCGTATCTAGTCATAGATGATATCAAGTTATTGAACTTGCTAAGTTTGGTTCTTTAATGTCCGGTCGTATGAATGTATTTTGTTGAATTTATCTACGTCGTATGAAATTGTATAAATTTAGAGGTTTGGATATGGACCGACGATTGCAGAGACAGATAAATAAAGTGCGACAGAGCGTTGTTGTCCACGGATGTACAAGGGGCCAAATTTGCTATGCCCGATTGAACATGATATGAGGCCCATATGTCTTGTTGAGCCTGTTAGAGTTTTGCCAGCCTGATGGTGGTATCACTTGGTGTATGCCCACTCACTTGGTTGAATTGACAGGAACCAGAAAAAAGGATGTACTTGCAAGCTGAAGCCGGTGTACTCCTAAATCTGAATACTGAAACTTTAGCACAGCACTAAAACCTTCCTTGAGCTTCCCATGCACGCACAAACATGTTTACACAAAGCAAGAGAAACCGCAGGGTCTCATTTCTGAACCCAGACAGGCAACGGAGTCACAGAGGTTAATTAAGGCGATCGATAAACAAAGAAACAACAGTGAGAAGCGGTAACTAGAAATTAACAGTCCCCCGCTACCCTATCAGGCCATTACAGGAGGCAGTACGTAGTAATTAATTGTACTTCACGATCGAGTGAATCCGAGGCCGTCAGGCCATCACCATCCCTTCTGCAGGAACAAGTCCCGGTCCCGCTCGGCCGCCTCCGACGAGCGGTCGAAGCGGCTCACCACGGCCTTCTTGAAGCTGAACGCCTCCTCCTGCGCCGGCCGGTTGCACGACCTCTGCGCGCCCCCGCCGCCGCCCAGGCTCGCCCGGGCCTCCTGAAGGATGATCACCTCGCTCAGCGGCACCCTCTTCCGCACCGCGCCCTCCTCCGGCCGCTGCTTCGGCGCGCTCTGCGACCGCACCTTCGCCACGGACGACCGCGTGCCCGACATGTAGCTCGGGCAGTTGAGCGCCGACGGGCTGTTGCTGTACGTGTATCCGTGGTCGCCGCACGCGCTCTTGGTCGGCGTCACCGGCGCGTAGCTCGCGTACCGGGGCGTGCTCTGCGCCGTCGCCGGCCGGGCCTTCTCGCACCACTCGTACTCCGGGAAGTGGCGCGCGGTCGGCGCCGCGATCCGCGGGGGCGGTCGGCACGGCATGAGCGGCGACGACGCCGAGTGAGCGTAGCACTCCTCGCTGGCGCCGGGGGAGGTCGTGCGGAGCGAGGAGGAGCGCGACTTGGGCCGCCCGGTGTCCATCTCCACGATCTTGGGGCTCCGGTCGTACCCGTAGCACGACGACGACTCCACGCTCGCCGACAGCCGCCGGCTGTAGTACGGCGCCACGCCGTGGTCGCTCCGGGAATCCTCCGTGCTGCTGCACCGCTCTTGCTGCAGACACAAGCAAGAGACCGCGCACGCGCGCGTTTGTCACGGTCGGCTAGCTAGAACAACGCGGCCTCGGACGGTCGGAGACATTGAGATTGATTGCTTTGGTCGCAAGCGACGATGCCGGCCGTGGTCACTTACCAGCGAGTAGCGCGGCCGGACAGGGGTCGGGTGGACGCGAAGGTTCGTGGGGAGCGCGGCGGCGCGCGAGCGGGCGGCGCGGATGCAGGCCTGCGCGCGGACGAGCGCCTGCATGCTCTGCAGCGTGGCCGCCGCCTGCTTCCGCACCAGGTAGCCGCGCACCAGCGCCTGCAGCTTCACCAGCCCCTTGAGCGCGCGCAGAGCCTTCTTGGCCTGCGACAATTAAGCACGCATTGATTCCATTAGTCGGCGCTTAATCCTGCGGAAATCATGGCGTCGATACTCGATATTCGGCAGGAAGTTACTCACGAGAAATCCACGGAACGCCGTCTGGATCTTGACCGCGGCGGAGGCGCGGCCGCGGGGCTCGGCGACGGCACCGGCGAGCACCGTGGACGTCGGCCCTTTGCTGGTGAGCCGCACGACCTCCACGGCGGCCTGCGCGGCGGCCACGGCAGCGTCGGCCGCCGCCGCGGTGGCCGCGGCGACGGCGATGGCGTGCTTGCTCTGCTCCCGCTCGGTCTCGTTGTACAAGGACTTGAGCCACGCCGCCTCGGCCGCGCGCGCGATCGCCGCGTTGCCGCTGAGCGCGGCGGCAGCGGCCGCCGCCTCCGCCTCGGCCGAGTCCCTGGTGGACTTGCAGAAGCTCCAGCGCTTCCGGTCCCCGTGCGGCGCCGCGGCCGTGGCTGGCCGCCTCTGCTCCTTCCCCTGCTCCTTCTTCCCGCCGCCGCCCAGCAGGCCACGCAGCCACCTCGCCGCCTTGCCCATCGCCGGAACCCGCCGCCCCGGCCGCCCAGAGAAGGCAACTCAGGTGGGCAACTACTCAAGAAGGCCGAGGCGTGTGGGTGAAGTGCGCTGGAAGAGGAAGGAGGCGTGAGGCGTGAGAAGCGGGCAGGTTTGAATAAGAGAGGGAAACGGCTATGGAGAGTGGGGAGCGGGATCCAAATAAAAAGAAACGGGAGGGGCATTACAGGACAAAAATAATAGTACCTCCAAGAAAACAAACAAAAAAAATTACTACTCACAAGTCTTACTCATTAATGCTCGCATGCATTGTGCTGCTGAGTGAGTCGCCTAGATAGACGGGATTAAACAAATGCGGCGTGATGCCAGGCCAAGAGATGGCAACGCATGCGACGCCCTCTGCCACGAGAACAAGCGAGCAGGGGGCGATTTGGTGCCGAGCTGAGCTCGGAGTTCAAAAATATGCAGCGATAGTTCAAAAAGATAGGCGCAACCGCGCAAGGGAGTGCATGGAGCCATGTCCTCCTCTCCTGCAAAGCTGTGTGGTCAGCTCGTGGTGGTAGTAGTACTAATCTGCGTCTGCATGGACACTAACACGCATGCACCCACGTTGCGATTTGCGAGCTCGAAAGGTCAGTGTCGTCGAGGAAAGAGCGGCGAGTGGTGGTACTGAAGAGAAAGAAACAAAATTTATCTAGTGGCCGGCCCGGTGAACTCTGGCCGGGAAAGCGAGCGAGTGGTGAGCGGGGGCTGCGATGTGGAAGTACTCCGTGACGCAGTTTCGGGTAGGCGCTGCGTGGTGGAGACCCTGCCGCCATGCATGCGTCGATGGGAAGCAGCACGGGACGGTGAAAAACGCAAAGGCTTGGACTTTTGGGCCGCGTCTCCTCCTTTCGTCTTTTCACGGTGCGTGTGCCAAAGGGAAGTAGAGACGTACGTTTCGTACGTGACGACGCACACCGTCTTGGCCGCTCCCTCGTACGTGTACTCGCCATGCACCACCGTCAACGCGCCATGCGTTACAAGAAGACACGTGAATGATCTTGAGCGAGAATCATTACATGTAGAATATGTACGGCGGATTGCTCAAAAAAATTTACACGTACGACGCTGAAAACGCTGGTGACTTGTGTTAACCTGCCACGAGGGCTCTGATCCATCTCTCTCTCTCTCTCTCTCTCTCTCTCTCTCTCTCTCTCTAACTCTAACTCTCTCTCTCTCTCTCTAACTCTAACTCTAACTCTAACTCTCTCTCTCTCTCTCCCCCCGGAAAAGCGATCTTCTCAGTGCCGGGGAACTCAGGGCAGCCGGCAGCAGTGGGTGGAAGCTTTTTACCTCTCCTCCGAGTGAGTGTGTGTGCGGGCTTTTGCGTTGCACTGCACTGCCGCTCTCGTGAGTGGCAATTTGACCTCTAGCACCTGGCTACTCCGCCAGTATCTTTTTTTCAAAAGTTCATGGCCACTCCATTAGTCAGGTAGTAGCGTGGTGGTGGCCGGAGTGTGCCGTGAGTGCGGCGGCACCGCGGGGACGAAGGATCTTTGCGGAGACGTCACCGATCGATCCGTCGAGGTAAAGGCGCGGGGAGGATCGCACCAGGACGTAGTACAGCGATGGGGTCTAGGCTCTAGAGAGGGAATATATACGGATTCGCGTCTCGGCAACGAGCCAAGAAGCTGGCCATGATGAGATTCTAAAACCTCGCCAAAAATCCTTTTGATCTCTCCACAGGGCAAAAAAACCTTGCCAAAAGCCTTACGCGGGCAGAGGTAACATGCATGTGCATGTGCACCAGGCAGGCCCGTGAGGCTGGTTACAATGGACAAGAACATAGTCTACTAACTTACACACTTCTCTAGACTATGTTACTACTTTTATAGTGGGTAGAAACATCTATGTAATGTCATGCAACAATGTATTTATTAGGTTATAGACTCATTGTTTTTTGGAGTGTGTGATGTTTCGGTAATTTAGCTAGTTACCACAAGCACCTCTCTCTTCATTAAATATGTGACACATAAGTAAAGTTGTATTGGAGTTTGATGTTACTCTTAAGTTCCTCCCCATTGTGACCAGCCTAAGCGAGAGCGTGGAAAATACACGGAAAAAATCACGTGTAATTACGGCCGTATGGACGCTCTCTTTATTATTATCAACCAAAAAAGAGAAAAGAAAGGCAGTATGGAGGCGGACGACGTACGCAAGATCAGGCCAGGTCTTGTACATGTACTGCGTCTCGGAAGATTAACACGAAAATGGTGGCGGTGCCGGTCTGAGTGCGTGATTTGATTTTCACGCGGCACGCAGGCCCCTACTGTGTGTGCAGGAGTTGGTAGTCCTTGGCGCAAGTACGATTTGATAGTATCTCCAAATCTTCGTGACCGTGTATGGGTTTCACCGTACGTACGTACGTGCTCCTACTACTGTGCTCGGGCTTCTGAAGTCAACTCAGCCACAGTCCGTGGTAAAACTAGTACTAGGCTCCAAGCTCTGACTGTGAGGCAAGCAGGGGGCTAGTACTCCTACTCCTCCTCCAAGCAGAGATGTGCATGCAGGCATGGTACGTGCACTATTGTGAAAAATAAAATAAAAATCCCACTCATTACTTCCTTGTGTGTTTGACTAAACTTACTCGAGTGGCGCTGCCCCTTGACCGCGTTCCATCGGCAGCCGCGGCAGCAGGTCCATCATTCCAAACCATAAATTAGGCTGTCAAATCACCCACAGTCGCTCGCACACGACAGCGGTTCAAACCCCATGCAGTCACCCCGAATTTGCTGGGATTGCGAAACGGAGGATTGGCACGAATCGCCGTTTCCGAGGCATGGCGCGCACGACCGAGGCGCCCTGGCCTTGCCAAGACTTCCGGGTTTTCACCAGCTGCTTTGCCGCTGAAAACCTGCAGCCGGAAATGGTTATCTCTGCTGCAAACTTTTCACATGAACACACTACTCCTCCGAGGAGGAGTAGAATTCAGAGTGTAGCAGTATCTACTGCTACGTGCGGTGCTTGGCACCTCTCGGTTGGCATGTATGCCGAGCACATGATGTGCGAATCATGCGTTTGAACAAAAGCGCCCACATCAAAAGGCAACGGGATGGATGCATTTTGGATGCCCGTGTGCGTGTGCGTGTGTGTTTGGGTCGAAACATCCGAGCAGCGGAAGGAAAGGCCTGCCTGTTGTTGCACTCCCTTTCGGTGTGGTTCGTCTTCCTAGCAGCATAGCAGCGGCTTTTCTTTTCCCCGTGCCGTGCCCCTACCACGTGCGCGGCACCATGGCCACCGCTGGAGCAGCGGCAGCGGCGGGCGTCGTATGTCTCGGACGGAACGGAGCGGAAGGCTCGCCGCCGGGCCAATCAGCCGGGCGGGTCAACAGCGAGGGCGCGTGTGGTTCTGTGACGAGGCCGCGGGATGGGACGGGTTGGGTTTCCGGGGAGGGGAGCGTGCGTGGGCTCGCGGCGTACGAGGGCGCCCATCCATCCATCCGCTCCGTTGCGTACTTGCGTTGCGTTGCACCGGCGGGCGGGCGATCCCCGTTCGTGGATCGATGCTGATGAGGGGGTGACCGACGAGGGGAGGGCGTGGTGGCATTGGACGAGCCCGGCTGGCGCGCGGGTCTAGAGCGCTGGTTCCAACGTTGACGTGTCGAATGGTCGAGCATGGACCGACCGTCCGTCCGGAGGAGGAGGCTGGCAATCAACAGCATCGAGCCGATGCCGCCTGACCCATGACGGCGGGCGTGTGGAACAGGCTGCTAAAGCCTTTTTTCTTTCTTATAAAAAGCATTTCTATTTTGCATATTTTACATGGCCGGGCAGGGCAGTTCTTTTGTCGCCTTTTTGGCTTCTAGAATAAGCAGCCTCCTACCCAACTAATTGTAGAACCGCAATTAAATTATTATTTTAAAAAGTTTACTAGTCAATTCTTAATTAGTAGCATTCTAAAACAATAAATTTGGTTGGGCTTCTAGAATAAACTAGATAGGGGACACCTACTTATTCTAGAAGCCAGTAAAAGAATTGGCCCTACGTCTTGTTTCTTGTGTCTGTTAACGAAAAGATTATACCTCCCTTATTGCGAGTGTGGCTTATGTTCATTAAGGCTGGTCATACTGGGGAGTAACTTAGATTAGTAACATATATATGTTACTAGTCTATGTTACTACCTTCATAGTGGGTAGTGTCATAGGTGTGGTAACATAGTTGCCTTCATTTATTACTTTGTAGACTCATTATGCATTGAAAACCGCTATGTGATGGTAACATATTATGTTACTTTATTTGCCTCTCTCCTCATTAACTACTTGCCACATCATCATTTTTGCTTATGTGGCATCTATGTTACTATCTATGTTACTCCCACTATGACCAGCCTAAGTCTTTTCTTTCCCGTTGTAACTAGGCCGGCCTATTACAACTTTTTGTATCCCTACCTACACGTTCGATCACTGGCTGGAGTCTCGCGCGGACGGCGTTCTCATCTGGTCGTTTTTTTCTATTTTTCTTTTGGTTTTCTTTATTACTTTGTTGATTGTAATCAGTGTCTTTTTTGTTTAACACGTCAACTTTTCTCAGTACACATTCAACATTTTCTATGTACACCAGAAAAACATATTTTATGTACATGTTTCCGTTACATTAAGAACATTTTTTATAGATGTTTAATATTTTAATGCGTCATTAGATAATTTAAAATATATTTTTTTATGTATATTTTATTTAATGTAACGTGTATGTTTTCATATACACCAGGAACATTGTTTTATACACGTTTAACATTTTTTAAGTACATGACCAATATTTTTTCATACATGACAAACTTTTTTGTATACATATTTAACATTTATTAAGTGCTTGATTAACATTTTTAAAATGCTCAATTACATTTTTTAAACACAAACTTTTTTCTTGCACATTGTTTTTAATACATTTTTTGTATATCTGAGAAACATTTTCTCCATGCACATTTAACATTTCAAATGATTGGTTAAAAATTCAAAAACATTATGCAAAATATTTGTTTAATATATATGTTTCAAATATTTGGGGTGTAATCGAGAAAAAATAACGCAAAAAAGGAGAAAACGAGGCAGTGACCCTGTGGCCTCCTGTAGAATGGGCCGGCCCATTTAGGGAGCCATCTCACCCGAGCGTATGCTAGCAACACATAGTTATGCCCGTGTGTTAAGAGCATCTCCAATAGATAATGTAGATGCATAAATGAGGCGTAGATGTAAAAAAAAGTACTCGATGGCTCCCGAAGCTCGTGCCGTCGGAGGCGCTGCTGCCATCATTTCTCGGGCGGTTTGGCTGTTCGCTGGAGCACCAGTGGACTCGATGGCTCCCGAAGCTCGTGGCCGCCGTCCAGAGTTGCGTTTCTAGCCACCGGAGCTAGTAGGTGGAGTCGCGTGACCACCACGACCCCACCGAGCGGCTTTGCTTCAGTCGGCGTTTCCTCGCCGCAATTAGCCTCCTCCACCAGCCGCTAGTCGTCGAGGAGCCATAGTAGACCTGTCCGCCCACCCCCACCGGCCATAGCACCCACCATCAAGGCTCCGAGCAACAACCAACCAGTTTCTTTCTCGTCGGACACAACATGTTCCACAAAATCCCCCCAAGATAAAAAATTGGTTAAACTTGTTGGTTTTTTTATCGGGCTTGAAGATCTAGTTTGATGGAGATTTCCGTATTGCAGATGAGCTCATGTGAATCCTGTTTTTGTGGATGATTCCTCGTTGGATGAGGAATTCATTTTGACGGAAGAAGAGGACATTGCTATGCTAGTAGCAATGCACAAGAGGAAGAAGTTGAAGCGCGACGGTTCTATGTTTGGCCGTGAGTACATCTGGAGAGAACGGGTAGAGGCGCTCGAAAGGTTGATATGCAACTATTTTGGTACTCCACCAGTTTTCCTCATGAGGTACTTTCTTTGCCGTTTCAGGACGTTAAAAGATTTGTTTATTCACAATTGCAATTCCGTGAAGCAACATGGCCGAGCATTCGATCAGAGGAGGAATTACGCCATTTTTCTTGGACATGGCACTGAGCAGAAGGACACTGTCGCTTTGCACATGATGGCCTATGGTGTTCCGGTACACTATAATAATGACAATTTGGCGATGGCAGAGGGCACTTCTATCCTTTATGCCAAACCTTTTGCAAAGACTATAGTAGAAGTGTTTGGTTCAGAGTACTTGAGAGAACCCAATGCTTGGGACACTCGGAGGCTTTTGGAGATGAACAAAGGCCATAGGTTTCCAGGTATGCCTGGGTCTATCGATTGCATGCACTGCTGGAAGTGAAAGAATTGTCCTACAACATCGCATGGATACTTCAGAGGACGCTCCAAGGATGTCATCATCATTCTTGAGGCCATTGCCGATAGGGAGACATGGATTTGGCATTTATATTTTGGCATGCCTGGATCTTGCAATGACATCAATGTGCTCAACCGATCACCTCTTTTTGCGAAGTTAGCCAATGGAGAAGCTCCACCAGTGACCTCCGAAGCAAATGGACGCACTTACAACTATGGGTACTACCTTGCGGATGGGATCTGTGCGAAGGTGGGCTACTTTCATGAAACCAACCTCAAGCAACCAAGGTAAGAAAAAACTCTCTTTTCACAATGCTGAAGCAGTGGCTAGTGAAGATGTGGCTAGTGAAGATGTGGAGGGGGCTCTGGGGATTTTGCAATCCCAATTTGCTACTGTGCGAGGACCGGCAAGTTATGAGATCAAAAGAACCTTTTGGTACATCATGACTACTTGCATGATCATGCACAACATGCTCATTGAGAATGAGCATGGACATGATTTGGATTACATCTTTTATGACATCATGGGCATACACGTTCGTCCGATTAGAAGGGAAGACCAAATTCGATGTTTCATGAAGGTGTGTCATGACATTAGAGAGGCCGAGACACACAATGATCTTAAAAAAGATGTCATGGACGAGTGGTGGAAATGGCACGGGGAATAAGACTCCTAGTTTCATTTCATGTTATGGATTTGATGAATTATGTGATCATTTGATGTTGTGGACTGATTAAATTGTTGTTTTATTTGTTTATGTATTAATTCGGGGATGATTTCGATATGTGCAGCCGTTGGCTACTGTAGTGTTGTTGTTGGCTACTGTTCAGTTGCTGTTGCAAGGCCGTTGTCCTATTTTTACATCACCTGTTGGAGCGGCCGTCACGCGACTATTGTATTTTACATCATATGTTAGAGTTCGATTTTTTCAGTGATGTAAAAAGAACGTTTTGTGATGTATATTTTACTCGCACTATATTTTGATGATGTAAAATAAATCATCAAATGGAGACGCTCTAATGTGGGCTAGCCTTTTGAATTATGACATGACGATGGATTTCTTTGATTGTTGCAACGTTAAATAGTCGGCAGACCTCCTACTTGGTGTTTATGGCGCCCCGAACCATAACCGACGCTCGCGTGGAGCTACACGGGCCACGGCCAATAAGTGTTAGAAAAAAATATTTTTTTAGAATATTAAAAAGATTCCTAACTTATAGAACATGAATTTGAAGAAAAACAAAGTTCAAATTGTAGAAAAGTTCACGAGTTTCATGGATTTAAAAAAAATCATGGATATAAAAAAGTCTGCAAGCTTGAAAAAAGTTTACGGATTTGTGAAAAAAATCATGAATTTGAAAAAGTTCACAAATTTGAAAAGGTTCATGAATTTAGTAAGTTCATGAATTTTAAAAAGTTCACACATTTGAAAAAACTTCATGGATATGAAAAAGTTCACGATTTGAAAAAACTTCATGTATATTAAAAAGTTTATGAATTTGAAAAAAGGTTCATGAATTTATAAAAAAACATGAACTCGAAAAGAATCACAAATTTGAAATGGTTCTCCAATTGGTAAGATTCACGAATTAAAAAAATAACCTTGAAAATTTAATAAATTGAAAAATATCATGAATTTTTTTAAAAAACATGACTAATTTTTTTAATCTCTTGTATTTGAAAAAAGTTCTTGAAATTGAAAAATGTTCACAAAATTCGAAAAATGTTTTCCAAGTAAAAACCACCAATGTTAAAAAGAAAAATGAAAAAAAATAAATAAGAAGAAAAACACAAAAATGCCAAAAACCCCCAAAGATGACCGAAGTAGGTAAACCGAAATAAATAAGAAAACTAATTGATTGTGAGCTTCGAGAAGCTTCCCAAAACCGAGCTGGGATGCTTCGAAAAACTGAATGAGTAAGCCGCCCATTAATCCGACACACGGGGTGCAACGGCACAAATAAGTAAACAAATAGGCCCAGCCCGAGTGGATGTACAAGTGTATGCCGCGATAACCACACAATCTACTCCTTTGGACGTGACTGATTACCTTCTTTTGAGTTGATTACTCATTGTTTTTTTGAACGGTTTTGTTTGCCTTTTTCTTTCTTTTCTTTCTTGTTCTTACTCTTTTTAATAAATGCGTGAACTTTTTCAATTTTGCAATCATCTGTAAAATCGATGAACTAATTTTCAAATCCTTCAACTTTTTTCCAAATTGATAAACTCTTTTCAAATTTCTAAACTTTTTTCAATCGCTGATCCTTTCTCAAAATTGATGAACTTTTTTCAAGGTCGATGAACTATTTTCCAAATAGATTAACTTCTGTTCTAATTAATTAACCTTTTTTTGAACTTAAGGAACATTTTTAAATTGGTGTACCTTTTCTGAAATTTGTAACCTTTTAAAATTTGTAAACAATTTTTTAGAAATCGATGATTTTTTTTAAAAATTGATGAACCTTTTTTCGAAATTGATAAAAAAATTATTGAAATTCGTTAGTTTTTTGAAGTTTGTGAACTCTTTTCAAAATCAATGAACATTTTTGAAGTCATGATTATTTTTTGTATTTTATTTTTCAAAAGTCCATGGTTTACCGGTCAACCATGACTATTGAGCAGCGACCCAGCGCGCAGCCAACAGAGAATGAACAATGAAAGTATTTTTCTGGAGCAAAAAAACGAGCCAGGGCGTGCGTTGGGCCGGCCAAGTGTGTGATCGCGTGAGTACCCTTCGCGAGCGGGCGCCGGAAGTGTCTTATATGAGCTCCTGTACAACCAGTGGAAAAGCCTATGCGCCGCTCACTGCGTTAAATTATCGTCAGAACGCACAGGCGATACCCCCGCATAGCTGGCATTGGCCCGGGCCATTATACAAGAGCTAGCCAGCCGGTTTCGGCTGTGGGCTGGACCGTGAACCGTTTTTTTTTCTTTTGACCGATTTTCCTGTTTCTTCTTTGGTTTTTTTCGTTTTTTCGTTTTCTTTATTCCGTTTTCTGTTTCCTTTTCTTCTTTCGTTTACTTTTTTTTTCTGTTTTCTGGTTTTTTTCGTTTCTTTTGAAAATTGTTCGGAAAGTTCAAATTTGTTCGTGTTTGTACAAAATGTTCAAAAATACAAAAAAAATTCGTGTTTAAAAAAATTGTTCATAAATTCAAAGAATGTTTGCATTTTGCAAAAGTTGTTCGGGCATTTCAAAAAATGTTCTTGTTTTGCAAAAAATGTTTGGAATGTTTTGTTTAAAATTTTAACTATTTTTAAAAAATCTTCCTGTTTTCAAAAATTGTTCATGTTTTCATTTTTTCAGGAGTTCCAAAAAATGCTTCAAAATTCACAAGTTTTTATAAAATCGTGTTTGCGAATTTTGTTCTGGAATTTCAAAATATGTTCAGGTTTCCAAATTATATTTTGAAATTTGAAAAAATGTTCTCCTTTCAAAAAAAATTGTTCAAGATTTTCAAAAAATGTTCTTGTTTTGCAGAAATGTTATAGCGTTTAATTGTTTTCACAAATTTGGAAAGTGTTTGCCTTTCACAGAACGTTCCGATTTTTGAAAAAATGAATCGCTTTCAAAATTCCTAAATTTATTTGGATCCGTGCAGTGTGTTTGGTTCTTTAAAATTGATGCTACTCTTTAATCAGCTACAACTTCTAGCTTGGCTGGCAGGAACTCGTCGTTTATAGCAGTGCATCATGTGTTTTAATCCCCGCAACCGCATATAGTTTTTTAGCTACAGTGCTCATTCGATTTCGTTTGTTGTCTTCATGGGCCGGCCCAGTTGAAGCCCCGCCTGTGCGAAGCGACAGCAACTTGTCGCAGAGTGTGTCACATAGGAGGTCCCTTCGCTTTCATTATCTGCTGGTTTATGTGTTTGTTCAGATTTTTTTTTCTGTTTATTTCAACTTTTTTGTCTATACATCTGCACGTTTCAGTTTTGTTACTATTTTTATTTTATGGTTTATTTTTTGTTTTCGTTCTTTACATCCTTTGGTGTCAGTTTTGCTGCATTTTTCTTCTTCTTAATTTTCTTATTTATTTTGTTTACACATATATTGGTTGCGGTTTTGCTCAAAAACATTTTCTGTTTATTTCTTTTTTTGTTGTCCAATTTTCAGTTTTTTTCCTTCCACAACTGTTTGTTTCAGTTTAAATTAGATACATTATTTTAAATTTAAATCTATCTTTTTATTTTTTCCGATT
>NC_041384.1:71539203-71539774 GCF_002162155.2 Triticum dicoccoides | reverse complement strand
AACTTTTTAAAAAATCTTCTCTTGGACTTTAAAAAATATTTAGGAGTTAAAAATGTTTACTAAAGTAATTATCATGCATCTTATATTTTAACAAAACTAAAGATATGTTCATGGTTATTTGAAAATATTCATGAATTTCAAAAGTGTTGTAAATTTAGAAAATGTTCACACAATTTCATCCATTTTTCGTCCTTCAACAAATGTTCATAGAGATTCAAAAAAATCATGTAATGAAAAATCTTTTGATTTATAAAATATATTTTAATTTACATGTAAACAATAAACCGAGTGGAAATCGAAGCAACCAAATAAATCACTAAAACCAATATATATAGCGCTCAGGAAGAAACGATGCCATGTTGAATTGGTCTGTTAGCCCATCAAGCAGGTGTGCGTGTTAAGTCTCCTTCTCAGAGACCGCTACATGTGGTGGTAGTGCATGTTAGGTTCATTCCCCATCTTGTCATACTAGGACGTTGATAAGATTGGCGATGTGCGTTGAGCAGTGAAGGATCAAGGATTAAGCTGATATGGAAGAATCTATGTCAACTATGAATCCCGACAAAGATAA
>NC_041384.1:71533504-71538958 GCF_002162155.2 Triticum dicoccoides | reverse complement strand
TTTCGAAGATCAGTCAAATAGGAAAATACGCGACAACTGAACTTCGTATTGGAAACATAATCTAATCTAATCATACTAAGCATGCAGGAAGACTAGTGGTCAAAAATGGTTTCATGCACATCTTTTTCCTTCCATATAAACCGCAACCAAGATCAAGCCATCACCGTTGTTCTCCCGAGTTACTTGGAATATTTCTTGCTTCACTGATCCGTCACATTTTTCTTCTGTGCCAATTGGTATTTCAACCCTTTCTTGTCGCTGGTCGAATCAATGGAGATTGTTGATCCTTCAGTGGCTTCTCCATTGACCAGCATCTTGGAGATAATTGTCATTATGTTCTTTTCTATCCACCTTTTTATGGGCCTTGCACCGTACGACTGTAAAAATCCAAGTAGTGTTGCTTCAGTAACATAGGGAAAGTGGATTACTATTTGCTATTTGAAAAGACAAGATAGATGGTATGATTACTTTGAAAAGGAAAATACTTACCGGGTCGTGTGATTCCGACAAAATGACATCCAACACGGCATCATTTATAACAACAGATATGCCCTTGCCAACTATTTTAGCAAGGGCACTCTTCAGTTGGATATTCACGATTTCTTTCAGATGATGGTGTGAGAGCGGCTCAAATACTACAATTTCACTTAATCTATTGAGAAATTCAGGCTTGAAGCATTTTTGAACCTGCACCAACAAATATATGTCATAATGAATCAGTGAGCAACTGCTTTACTAAATTCCAAGTGGACTATCTGTGATTCACAAACCTGTTTCATGAGAAGGTTTCGCGAAGCAGTCATTGTCTTTTCTCCAGCCACTCCTACATTTAGGTGCTCTGCCCCAACATTTGAGGTCATAATGATAATTGTATTCTTGAAATCTACATTGTGTCCTTTACCATCAGTCAGCACACCATCGTCAAGGAGCTGAAGAAAAACATTCAACACTGACGGATATGCCTTCTCCACCTCATCAAAAAGGATAACACTGTATGGGCGCCTCCTAACTTTCTCGGTCAGTTGTCCACCATCTTCATAACCATGATTGCTTTATGGTGTTATGAAAGAAAACATTGTATGAGTAAAACTAAATATTGTGATATAATAATAATGCTTGAAATTAAGGTGTGTGTATTATAAATGAAACCTTGGGGGTGCTCCAACGAGACGTAGCACGGACTCGGGACTAACATACTCAGACATATCAAAGCGAAGCATCATTTTCTCACTACCAAATAGTTGTTCGGCGAGAGCTTTTGCAAGCTCTGTTTTTCCAACACCCGTTGTGCCCCAAAAAAGGAAGGAGCCTATCGGTTAGCCAGCTTGGTGAAGACCAACCCTTGAACGCAACACTGCTTCTGCAACTAAATTGACGGCTTCATTCTGCCCAACAACCCTCTCATGCAATCTATCGGCTAAGTGGATTAACTTGACACTCTCCTCTTGATTAAGCGTGGTTATAGGAATTCCAGTCCATCCGCTCACAACCTTCAAACCAAAAACCCCAGTTCAGACATATACATGACAAGCACACTGCTGAAATAATAGAAGTGATGTGCATACCAACCTGTGCAATATGATCCGGCGCAACAACTGGATTTCCTCTTCCTAGCTCTATTGTCGTGCAAGCCTCGTCAATGAGATCAATTGCCTTATCAGGAAACCGACGACCTACACATACACAACAATGATATCCCAACTCAGCTCGTAAGTAAATTTTCGTCTCGAAACAACAGTAATAATAAAATAAACGCAGTAAAATTTAACCACCTGCAATATAGCGGTCAGCGAGGTGTACGGCAGCATCAATGGTAGCATCACGAATTTCGAGGCCATAATGCTTCTGGTACCGGGGTTTAAGCCCCTGGAGGATGGCAATGGTGGAATGGGTGCTGGGCTCCTTAACGTGCACCTTTTGAAACCGCCGCTCGAGTGCAGGATCCTTCTCGATGTACATGCAATACTCATCGTCAGTAGTGGCGCCCACACATCGGATATGGCCACGAGCCAATGCCGGCTTCAGCATGTTGGCCGCGTCCATCTGGGTGCCCGTGGCCGCTCCGGCGCCGAGAAGCATGTGCATCTCGTCGACGAACAAGATCACCTTGCCGCGTGCAGCCTCCACCTTCTTGACAAAGTCCGTCATACGCTCCTCGAACATGCCAACGTACGTTGTGTCAGCCACGATCGCCGCGAGGTTGAGCTCAATGACACGCGCTCCGGCGAGCTTGGACGGGACCTTCCCGGCGACGATGCGTTGGGCGAGGCCCTCGACGATGGCCGTCTTGCCGACCCCGGCGGCGCCCACAAGCGCGGCGCAGTTCTTGGTCCGGCGACAGAGGATGCGTATGAGACGATCAATCTCGTCATCACGCCCGATCACCGGATCGGCCTTGCCGGCCAAGGCCGTCACGTCCCGGCCGTAGGTGCGCAGGCATCTACTGTACTGGAAGTACCTCCACGCCGCCCAGCACGCAGCTGCCAATGCTCCGGCGCAGAGCACTTCACCGGCCGACGCTTCGACAGAGTGGATAGACGACGTATTGCCAGGTACGGCAGAGGAGTCCGTAGTTCCTCTCCCCAAGGTGATGATCCCATCAAACAATGACCAGGCCATGGTTGATTATCGTCGCAGGCACGAGTAGAGAGCTCGGCGAGTTTCCTCCGCTTCTGATTTCCAGCGTCCTCTTCTTTCTTTTCTTTGATTTGATTTGATGGACGCTCTCTCTTTCTTCACCGTGTAATTTATAAGTACAACATACATACAGTACATACAAGAATCAAAGGTAAGTCTGCTGTTCATATGGAAAGAATTATTCCCTTTTTTATTTGAGGGGGTGGAAAGTATTATTTGTTTGCTATTCGGAACAGAGAAACGACGCACACAGAAAGTTTTCCCGGCCGTATCCATCCATGGTTGCAAGTAGCCCTCCCCTCTGCCTTTCCACATTTGAAAAAAAAAGAAGAAACCTTTCTGACTGCGCGTTCCATATTTAGATAGCACAAATAGAGTGTAAGTTATTCCCCGCAAATAGAGTATAAGTTAGGCCGAAAATAGGATGGGGCTTTAGAACATAATCTGACCCCTAGAATGCTTTAGAACAGCTGTTTATGCACAATGCTTCATCATGGCTGGCTTGATAGGTTCAGTACACTTTTTGCATTGTAACCGGGAAGCGAATGCGGTAGCTCATAGTTTAGCTAAGTTTGCTTATGAAAATAATGAGACTTGTAATTGGGTCGATGAACCCCAGACTTCCTGATTAATGTGTTAGTGAACGATGTAACCTTATTGCCAAGTTAATAAAGTGAGCCATGATGGCATTCCCTAAAAAAAATCTGACCCCTAGAAAAAAACCCTCTAAACCTCCGCGGACGCGCTCGGTCAGTACCCGGGCATGTCGGCTTTGACACCTCCCCCACCTTCCAATTTCTTTGAAGAACACCACACTCTCTAAATTGTTGAGTCACATGCATGTGACTGATGGAGTTGAAGAGAGAGATAAACGAAAGAATAAAAACCGAGAAAAAGTGGTTCGCATCCTACGTGACAGACTATCCGGACACACCAGGACATCCCCATATATGGGCTGGGTATGGGGATTTATGGACTGGTCGGAGGAGGGGGGGGGGGTTGGCATTTTTTATTCTATCTCTTGTCCAGTGAATGCGCTCTCCGCTGGGACCTGTGCGGAGAATTGAGGCTTCCGATTATAGATGCTCTTAGCTCTAATATAACCATCATTTACGAAAAGTTTAGGGCAAAAAAGCCTCTCCAACAGTTTCTACAAACTGGCTTTAACTTTAGAGGATCCGTAAAAGAAGCCTCTTCTCCCCACAAGTTTACGGGGAGATGTACTTTCTGTATCTTTTTGGCTGGATTGTAACGTCGCAGGAATGTTGCAGCGCCGCCGTCCCCGTACCACCACTCGTCGCTCGTGCCTTCGTCTGTAGCCACACTGTCTCACACCGCTGCCCGCTGCTCATGCCGTTGCCACCGAATGCCACCGCCAGCCGCTCGTGATGCCACTCGCGGCCACGCCGCCCCTTTCCGGAGACCACCACGAGCCTGCTTCGCCGCCCGTCGATGTTCCCACACCGCCTTGCATCGTTGCCTGCCCATGGCCTTCACGCGTGTTACTGACTGGTGGGCCCTAGGCCATTTAGCTAATTTGTCAAATAAAAAGTAAAATGGAAATAGATTTAGGGGAAGAAGTTTACGGGAGTTGACAAAAGTTGCTCCCAGACAATTTCCCCTAAAAGTAATGGGAAGCCAAAAAAACTGATTTTACGAAAAGATTTTTAAGGATACTATTGGAGTTGCTCTTACATATTTAGAAGGAGGGAGTAGGAGAATACTACATAGGATACATGTGTTCATCTTTTGCGTGGATTTTGCTAGGTCGGGGCCCCAAAGAGCTGAGTTGAGACTTGGGCCTATCCAGCAAAAGAAAAAGAAACAAAAGATTAGGGCCTCCTCAAATTTCATAAAAGAAAATTATAGTTTTGAGATAATTGATTTTCAGAAATGTTAACCATCTAACCTCATATCACAACGGTTTCTGAGTGAATGTTCTGCTAGCCGTTGGGTGAGATGCATGAATCTCGGCATAGGGGAGCATCCTTATGTCATGTTTTGCAACAATTCGCTCTTCTGGACAGCCGTGCGAACGAGCCCCCTCCCTGCTCTCTCCCCACTCGTCCTACTTCCTCTCTCCCCCTCACTCTCTACAGGCAGGTGATTCATGTGGCGCATCTCCATTTTTGCTAGCAATTCGCAAGCCGTCGACTCTCGGCATCGGAATGCCCATTTTCCTACGGCGCCATTGCTAGAGGCTTTGAGGTTGAAATGATCGTTATAGTCGACTAGAGGGGGGTGATTTGGCGACTAACAATTAACTTATTTTGCAAATTTTAGGTGTTGGGAATCGTTGCATGGAAAACAAAAAAAAAATCTACGCACACGCAATGGTCTATCCACGGAGATGCATAGCAACGAGGGGGAGAGTGTGTCTATGTACCCTCGTAGACCATAAGCGGAAGCGTTTCATAATGCGGTTGATGTAGTCGAACTTCTTCTCATGTCAACCGATCAAGTACCGAACGGACGACACCTCTGTGTTCTGCACACGTTCAGCTCGGTGACGTCCATCGCCTTCTTGATCCAGCAAGTCGTTGAGGTAGTAGACGAGTTCCGTCAGCACGACGGCGTGGTGACGGTGGTGGTGAAGTGATCCTCACAGGGCTTCGCCTAAGCACTACAAAAATATGACCGGGGGTGTAAACGGTGGAGGGGGGCGCCGCACACGGCTAACAATTGATCTGGTGTGTGCTAGGCACCTCCTTCCCACATATATATAGGTGGGAGGGGGAGGGGAGTGGCCAAGGGACACCCCAAGTATGACTGGATCCTGCTTGGGCTCCTTCCAAGCCACGCGCCCCCTTCCATATT
>NC_041384.1:71472454-71533231 GCF_002162155.2 Triticum dicoccoides | reverse complement strand
GGGAGGGACGGAAGGGGGAATCCTACTCCACTCTTTCCTTTCCCCTACCCTCTTTCCTTATCCTCTTAGGCCGACACATATGGGGGGCGCATCAGCCCCTTGTGGCTGGTGCTTTTCCCCTCTTGGCCCATATCTTTTGCCGAGGGTGCCCGGAACCCCTTCCGGTGACCCGATAAGTACCCAATAACCCCTGAAACACTTCCGGTGTCCGAATACAATCGTTATATATATAAATCTTTACCACTCGACCATTTCAAGACTCCTCATCATATCCGTGATCTCATCCGGGACTCCGAACAACATTCGGTCACCAAATCACATAACTCATATAATACTATATTGTCATTGAACGTTAAGCGTGCGGACCCTACGGGTTCGAGAACTATGTAGACATGACCGAGACACCTGGATGCCCATATTGGCTCCTACATATTCTACGAAGATCTTTATCGGTCGAACCATTATGACAACATACGTAATTCCCTTTGTCCATCGGTATGTTACTTGCCCAAGATTCGATCGTCAGTATCTTCATACCTATTTCAATCTCGTTACCGGCAAGTCTCTTACTCGTTCCATAATACATCACCTCGTGAATAACTCCTTAGTCATTTGCTTGCAAGCTTATGATGTGTATTGCCGAGAGGGCCCAGAGACACCTCTCCGATACTCGGAGTGAGAAATCCTAATCTCGATCTATGCCAACTCGACAAACACCTTCGAAGATACATGTAGAGCATCTTTATAATAACCCAGTTACGTTGTGACATTTGATAGCACACAAGGCATTCCTCTGGTATCCGGGAGTTGCATAATCTCATAGTCGAAGGAATATGTATTTGACATGAAGAAAGCAATAGCAATAAAACTGAACGATCATTATATTAAGCTAAGGAGTGGGTCTTGTCCATCACATCATTCTCCTAATGATGTGACCCTGTTATCAAATGACAACTTATGTCCATGGTTAGGAAACCTTAACCATCTTTGATCAACGAGCTAATCTAGTAGAGGCTCACTAGGGACACGATGTTTGTTTATGTATTCACACATGTATTAAGGTTTCCGATCAATATAATTCTAGCATGAATAATAAACCTGAAGGAAATATGCCCTAGAGGAAATAATAAATTTGTTATTTATATTTCCTTATATCATGATAAATGTTTATTATTCATGCTAGAATTGTATTAACCGGAAACTTGATACATGTGTGGATACATAGACAAAACACAATGTCCCTAGTAAGCCTCTACTAGACTAGCTCGTTAATCAAAGAAGGTTAAGTTTCCTAACCATAGACATGAGTTGTCATTTGGTAAACGGGATCACATCATTAGGAGAATGATGTGATGGACAAGACCCATCCGTTAGCTTAGCATAATGATCGTTAAGTTTTATTGCTATTGCTTTCTTCATGTCATAGACATATTCCTTTGACTATGAGATTATGCAACTCCCGAATACCGGAGGAATACCTTGTGTGCTATCAAACATCACAACGTAACTAGATGATTATAAAGATGCTCTACAGGTATCTCCGAAGGTGTTTGTTGGGTTGGAGTAGATCAAGATTAGGATTTGTCACTCCGAGTATCGGACAGGTATCCCCGGGCCCTCTCGATAATGCACATCATAATAAGCCTTGCAAGCAATGTGACTAATGAGTTAGTCGCGGGATGATGAATTACGAAATGAGTAAAGAGACTTGCCAGTAATGAGATTGAACTAGGTATGAAGATACCGATGATCGAATCTCGGGCAAGTAACATACCGATGACAAAGGGAATAACGTATGTTGTCATTACGGTACAACTGATAAAGATCTTCGTAGAATATGTGGGAACCAATATGAGCATCCAGGTTCCTCTGTTGGTTATTGATCGGAGAGGTGTCTCGTTCATGTCTACATAGTTCTCAGGCCCGTAGGGTCCCCACGCTTAACGTTTCAATGACGATTTTGTATTATATGAGTTATGTGATTTGGTGACTGAAAGTTGTTCGGAGTCCCGGATGAGATCACAGACATGACAAGGAGCCTTGAAATGGTCAAGAGGTAAAGATTCATATATAGGATGATAGTATTCGGACACCGGAAGTGTTTTGGGGCATACCGGGTACATATCGGAGTACCGGGGGGGGGGGTGTTACTGGAACCCCCCGGGGGAATAATGGGCCTTATGGGCCATAGGAGGGAAGCACACCAGCCCGCAAGGGGTGGTGCACCCCCCTAAGGAAGGAGGCCAAATAGGAGAAGGAGGTGGGGGTTCGGCCCCCCTTTCCTTCCTCCCCCTCTTTCCCTTTTCCCCCTTCCGGTAAAAGGAAAAGGGGGAGGCCAAATTGGACTAGGGGCCCAAGTAGGATTCCTCCTACTTGGGCACCCCCTTGGCTGCCTCTCCTCCCCTCCAACCTATATATATGTGGGAGGGGGGCACCGCTAGAGCACACAACATTGATTCCTAGCCGTGTGCGGCACCCCCTCCACATTTTACGCCTCCGGTCATATAGTCGTAGAACATAATCTAACCCCTAAAAAAACCTCAAACCTCCGCGGACGCGCTCGGTTAGTACCCGGGCATGTCGGCTTTGACACAACACCACACCCCTCCCCCCAATTTCTTTGAAGAATATCACACTTCCTAAATTGTTCGGTCACATGCATGTGATTGATGGAGTTGAAGAGAGGGATAAATGAAAGAATAAAAACTGAGAAAAAGTGGTTCATCCTACGTGACGGACTATCCGGACACACCAGGACATCCCCATATATGGGCTGTGTATGGGGATTTACGGACTGCCCGAAAGGGGAGGGGGGCATTTTTTATTCTATCTCTTGTCCGAGCAGTGAATGCGCTCTCCGCTGGGACGTGTGCGGAGAATTGAGGCTTCCGATTGTAGGTGCTCTTAGAGCAGCTGCAACAGTTCCCTATCTCTAATATAACCATCGTTTACGGGAAGTTTAGGGAAAAAAGCCTCTCCAACAGTTTCCGTAAAATGGCTTTAACTTTAGAAGGATCCTGTAAAAGAGGTCTCTTCTCCCCACAAGTTTATGGAAATATGTCCTTTCTATATCTTTTTGACGGGATTGTAACCTTGCCGGAATGCCGCAACGTTGCCGTCCCCGTACCACCACTCGTCGCTCGTGCATCCGTCTGCAGCCACACTGCCTCACACCGCTGCCCGCTGCTCATGCCATCGCCACTGAGTGCCACCAGCTGCTCGTGATGCCACCCGCGGCCACGCCGCCCCTCTCCGGAGACCACCACGCGCCTGCTTCGCCGCCAGTCGATGTTCTGCATGCCGCCTCGCATCGCTGCCTGCCGATGGCCTTCACGCGTGTCACTGACTGGGTGGGCCTAGGCCATTTAGCTAATTTTGTCAAATAAAAAGTCAAATGAAAATAGATTTAGGGGAAGAAGTTTACGGGAGTTGACAAAAGCTGCTCGCAAACAATTTTCCCTAAAAGTAATGGGAAGCCAAAAAACTGATTTTACGGAAAGATTTTTAGGGAAACTATTGGAGTTGCTCTTACATATTTAGAAGGAGGGAGTAGGAGAATACTATAGGATACATGTTTTCATCTTTTGCGTGGATTTTGCTAGAACAGGGCCCCAAAGAGCTGAGAGGAGACTTGGGCCTATCCCGCAAAAGAAAAAGAAACAAAAGACTAGCGCCTTGTCAAATTTCATAAAATAAAATTATAGTTTTGAGATAATTGATTTTTAGAAATGTTAACCATCTGACATCAGATCACAACGGTTTCTTAGTGAATGTTCTGCTAGCCGTTCGGTGAGGTGCACGAATCTCGGCACAGGGGAGCATCATTATGTCATGTTTTGCAACAATTCACTCTTCTAGATAGCCGTGCGAACAAGCCCCCTCCCTGCTCTTCTCCCCACTCGCCCTACTTCCTCTCTCCCCCTCGCTCTCTGCAGGCAGCTGATTCGTGTGGCGCATCTCCATTTTTGCCAGCAATTCGCAAGCCGTCGACTCTCGGCATCGGAATGTCCATTTTCCTACGGCGCCATTGCTAGAGGCTTCGAGGTTGAAATGATCGTTATGGTCGACTAGAGGGGGGGTGATTTGGCGACTAACAATTAACTTATTTTGCAAATTTTAGGTTCAACAATAAAATAAGTCGTCAAGATATGCAACTGGGTGGACAACTTATATGACAAGCTCAACAACAAGAAATACAAGCTAGAGAGTAAACACAATAATACAAGTTTGCACAACGAAAGTAAAGGGTAGAAGTAACTGCAAGTGGAGATGAGGATGTGTTGCCGAAGTTCCCTCCTTGGTGGTGGTGGGGGGGGGGGGCTATGTCTCCGTTGGAGGAGTGTGGAGGAACGATGCACCCCAAGCACCACAAAGTCTCACCCTATTCTCCTCAGGCCCTCACATGATGCAAGCTGTCTTTAATCCTAGCGGTACCCTTGAAGGTAGCAACCCAAAACTTTACAAACAAGTTTGGGGCAATCTCCACAACTTAATTGGAGGTTCCCAACACCACCACAGAGCTTCACCACAATGGAATGTGGCTCCCAGATGACCTCTTCTGTCTATACTGTACAAACACCCAAGAGTAATAAGATCCACAATAGAATGTATGGGGAATCAAATTTACTTTGGTGGAAGTATAGATCTAGGTTTCCTCTCTCAGTCCCTAGCAAATCAACAAGTTTGGTTGGCTAGAAAAGGAGATCGGGCACTAAGGAGAAGAGAGGCATGCGTGAGCTAGGTGGGAGAAGGAAGAACCCCCTCATTTTATAGTCCCTCACAAATCCAACCGTTATGCTGCCTTTTTTTCACTGGGCGGTACAACCGCTCTGGAGTGCGGTATAACTGCTCAAGACCCATCGAGTGGCCCAAACCAGATAGAGCGGTACAACCGCTGGCCAGACCGGTAGTACAGGTTATTGCAACTGCAGGAGAACCGCCCAAAACCGCTACTAAGCCCAAGAAGAATGGGCCCCGAGAGGTGGTAGCCGCGGTACATGGAGCGGTGTAGGATCGAAAGTATGTCTAGAGGGGGGGGGTGATTAGACTACTTGACTTAATAAAAATCTAGCCTTTTCCCAATTTTAAGTCTTGGCAGATTTTAGCAACTTAGCACAATTCAAGTAATCAACCTACACATGCAATTCTAAGAGTATAGCAGCGGAATGTAAAACAATCGCATATGAAGGTAAAGGGAGGAGTTTGGAGGGAGCAAACGCAATGTAGACACGGAGATTTTTGGCATGGTTCCGATAGGTGGTGCTATCATACATCCACGTTGATGGAGACTTCAACCCACGAAGGGTAATAGTTGCGTGAGTCCATGGAGGGCTCCACCCACGAAGGGTCCATGAAGAAGCAACCTTGTCTATCCCACCATGGCCATCGCCCACGAAGGACTTGCCTCACTAGGGTAGATCTTCACGAAGTAGGCGATCTCCTTGCCCGTACAAACTCTTTGGTTCAACTCCACAATCTTGACGGAGGCTCCCAAGTGACACCTAACCAATCTAGGAGACACCACTCCCCAAAAGGTAATAGATGGTGTGTTGATGATGAACTCCTTGCTCTTGTGCTTCAAATGATAGTCTCCCCAACACTCAGCTCTGTCTCATAGGATTGGATTTGGTAGAAAGATGATTTGAGTGGAAAGCAACTTGGGGAAGGCTAGAGATCAAGATTTATGTGGTTGGAATGGAATATCTTGACCTCAACACAAGTGTAGGTGGTTCTCTCTCAGAAAATGTATGTTGGAAGTGTAGGCATATTCTGATGGCTCTCTCCACGAATGAAGAGTTGGTGGAGGGGTATATATAGCCTCCACACAAAATCTAACCGTTACACACAAATCTCCAAACTCGGCAGGACCGAATTATAAAACTCAGTCAGACCGATTTAGTTCAAAATGTGAACGTTATGATTTTCGATGGGACCGACATGTCAACTCGGTGGGACCGATTCCATTAGGGTTAGGGCATAACATAATCTCGATGAGACCGATTACACAAACTCGGTGGGACCGATTTTGGTAATAGACAAACAGCGAGTTGGTTAGGCAAACTTGGTGGGACCGATTCGCTCATCTCGGTTAGACCGAAACGTTACGAAGGGGAAACAGAGAGTTTGCATTGCAATCTTGATGGGACCGATCGCTCATCTCGGTTGGACCAAAACATTATGAAGGGAAACAGAGAGTTTGCAACCCCATCTCGGTGAGAACGAGATCCCTATCGGTGAGACCGAAGTGACTAGGGTTTGTGGCGGTGGCTATGTCAAGTGAACTCGATGGCGCGGGATAGAAGATTTTGGTGGGGCCGAGTTTGACTTTTGGTTTGGGACATATGTGGATATGAGAAAGTAGTTGAGGGTTTTTGGAGCATATCACTAAGCATTCTAAGCAAGTAACTCATTAAGCAACACCTCACCACCTTTTAATAGTATTGGCTTTTCCTATGGACTCAATGTGATCTTGGATCACTAAAAGTAAAATGTAGAGTCTTGTGCTTTGAGCTTGAGCCAATCTTTTGTCCTCAGCATTTTGAGGGGTCCACTTTCTAATCCATGCCATGCCAATCATTGAGCTTTCCTAAAATATTTATCTTGAAATAGCATTAGCTCAATGAGCTATATGTTGTTAGGAATTACCAAAACCACCCAAGGATAGTTGCACTTTCATTCTCCCCCTTTTTGGTAATTGATGACAACATATAGATCAAAGCTTCTACAAATGATCATAAGATTGAAAAACATCGTCGCTTTGAGAAGTATGTGATAAGCAAGAGCTCCCCCTAAATTTGTGCATTATTTAAGGTTTGCGTTTGAATGCAAATGCACAATCGATTAGGATCATGGGTTACTCTTCCATGTCACATACATCTTGGTGGAGCGCTCAAAATGATAGAAATTAAAAGCATGCACTCATCACCAAGCAAGTGAATGATCATATATAAGATATAAAAGATAGTATCATTCAACCAAGCATTAAGGTAGCAAATGATCAACCACATGATCAAATAAGTATCCCACAAGGACATAAAGTATCTCACACAATAAAAAGTTCAACCAAAAGCAAGAGAGATAAAAACCAAGACACTCTCTCTCGAAGCCTATGATCTATACATATTTCTCCCCCTTTGGCAACAAGTTACCAAAAAGTTTGAAAATGCATAGTGCTATGCGTCTCTCAGGCTTGATCTTCGGGAGGTGGTTTAGAGAGAACTCCAAGGACGAAGGCATCTGTCGATGTAGTTGGGGCTGGTGGAGTGGGTGCTGGAGGTGGCACTGGAGCTGTAGCTGCTGGTGCTGACAATGTAGCTCTAGCATCTGAAATTGGCACTGCAGCAGACCTCGGACCTCATGGCACACGCTGAAAAGCATCTGTAGTTTCCTTGCCTCTCCTCTCTTCTGCTTCCTCCTGAAGCTGCTCAACTGAAGTCTGAATCTCAATTACCTTGAGGTCAAGATCATAGAATTTTGTCTCAACAATCCTCTGTAGGCTCTCCTGATTCTGAGTCAGGGTGGCCAAGCCCTTCTCAATCCTCAGTGTATCTTGAATCAGATAGCCTAATTGATCTTGCTTGCTCTTCAGGAAAACTTGAGATGCCTCTTCAACACTTGGCATCTTGGCAGCTTTCTCAGCCTTAGCTTTGGCTCTCTTCTCTTGTACTTGAGCTGATGATGGTTCCTCCTCATTCATCACTACTGTGTTGTCTTTAAATTCAGGATATAAGGGTAGATGCTCCTTGTCCAGCAAATAAGTTCTTGTGTCCATCTTAGAATTGATGAGCTCCTGAATATGTGGAGCATACCCACAACTTCTCTTTTGATCAACAACTATCCTCTTGATTGTTTCTACAATCAAACTCATAACCTTGAACTTCCGAGGGACATCAAAGATTTGCAGCATGTTGATGGAGTGTCCTCTAATCATCTTGTGATCTCCTAACTTGGGTAGTAGGGTGTGCGTTAAGATCCAGTTGATAGTAGGCAGACCAGACAACAAGAAGTGTACAGATCCAAGCTTATGGGTCTCCAAAGCTTTATCCGGGATCTCTTTGTACATGTTTGCCATGGAGTTGTGATCCTTCTTTTTCTTGGCATACACATCCAAGTCATCCTCATGTTCCTTTGGGGCGTTGATTAGTTTTGCCCATTCTTCAACAGTGGACTGGTACCTTGTACCCTCAGACATCCAAACTATCCTTCCATCTAGATAGAAGTGGGTAGTGGAGTAAAACTGCATAATCAGCTCATCATTCCATTTGGTGAGCTTCTATCAAACAAATTCATCTACTCCACATGCCTTGAAACTATCATATAATCCTGGGAAGTGATCTTCATTCTCCTTGATATATTCCCAATCAATCAATTTCATGTCACATACAATGGGCTTCTTGTCAAGCAAAATTGTCTCATAGAAGTCTTGATGTTCCTTTGTATGAAACCTGTAGTCAACTGCAGTCCTCCTCCTAACAACATAGGAATCAGACTATCTCCACAATCTCAGTCCTGCATCCTTTCTGATGTGCATGTCCTCAGCGACTGGATGATCATCATTATGGTCAGGAATTTTCGCCTTCAACTTCCTCAAAACAAGTGAATCATCTTTCTCTTCTTCAGCTTCAGGCACTGGGGCCTTGTTCTTCTCCTCAGCAGGTATGCTTCTGGTATTCCTCTTGGGCACAGAAGGCTTCTGAGCAGCAGCCTTGGGAGCAGATTTGGGCTTAGATGGAGCAGCCCCTGACTTAATTGCATCTCCCATAAGCTTTTGAGCTTTGGGAGCTGGTGCATCATCCTCTTCCTCTTCCTCTTCTTCTGGATCTCTCATAATGGAGGATCTTCCAAGCACTCTGGCAGTGGTCTTCTTGACCCTTTCCTTCCTCTTCTTTCCTTCTCCAACAACCTCTTCAGTTGGCTTGGAGGTTTCAGTAGTTGAGGCTCTAACCTTTAAGGTTGGCACCCTCTTGGTAGGGGCCTTCTTGTGCAAGCCAGGCTTAGTTGTAGCAGCTGACCCATATTTTTCTTCAGCACCTTCTTCTTGGAGCTGACTTCCTGATACGTCTCCAGCGTATCTATAATTTTTGATTGCTCCATGCTATATTATCTACTGTTTTGGACTATATTGGGCTTTATTTTCCACTTTTATATTATTTTTGGGACTAACCTATTAACTGGAGGCCCAGCCCAGAATTGCTATTTTTTTTCCTATTTCAGTGTTTCGAAGAAATAGAATATCAAACGAAGTCCAAACAGAATAAAATCTTCAGGAACGTGATTTTCTCACCGAACGTGATCCAGGAGACTTGGACCCTGCTCCAAGGAACAAAAGAGGCAGTCACGAGGGTGGGGGCCCCCCCTAGGGCGCGGCCCCTGCCTCGTGGGTCCCTCGTTGCTCCACCGACGTACTCCTTCCTCCTATATATACACACGTACCCCCAAACGATCAGAACAGGAGCCAAAAACCTAATTCCACCTCCGCAACTTTCTGTATCCATGAGATCCCATCTTGGGGCCTGTTCCGGAGCTCCGCCGGAAGAGGGCCGTCATCACGGAGGGCTTCTACATCACCATAGCCCTTCCGATGAAGTGTGAGTAGTTTACCTCAGACCTTTGGGTCCATAGTTAGTAGCTAGATGGCTTCTTCTCTCTCTTTGAATCTCAATACAAAGTTCTCCCCCTCTCTCGAGGAGATCTATTCGATGTAATCTTCTTTTTGCGGTGTGTTTGTTGAGATCGATGAATTGTGGGTTTATGATCAAGTCTATCTATGAATAATATTTGAATCTTCTCTGAATTATTTTATGCATGATTGCTTATCTTTGCAAGTCTCTTCGAATTATCCGTTTGGTTTGGCCAACTAGATTGGTAGTTCTTGCCATGGGAGAAGTGCTTAGCTTTGGGTTCGATCTTGCGGTGTCCTTACCCAGTGACAGAAGGGGCAGCAAGGCACATATTGCATCGTTGCCATCGAGGATAACAAGATGGGGTTTATTTCATATTGCATGAATTTATCTCTCTACATCATGTCATCTTGCTTAAGGCGTTACTCTATTTTTAACTTAATACTCTAGATGCATGCTGGATAGCGGTCGATGAGTGGAGTAATAGTAGTAGATGCAGAATCGTTTCGGTCTACTTGTCACGGACGTGATGCCTATATACATGATCATGCCTAGATATTATCATAATTATGCTCAATTCTATCAATTGCTCAGCAGTAATTTGTTCACCCACCGTAGAATACTTATGCTCTTGAGAGAAGCCACTAGTGAAACCTATGGCCCCCGAGTCTATTCTCATCATATCAATCTCCATCACTTTAATATTGTTCTGCTATTTATTTTGCCTTTACTTTTTACTTTGCATCTTTATATCAAAAATACCAAAATACTCTATCTATCAGATCTCACTCTCGTAAGTGATCGTGAAGGGCTTGACAACCCCTAATCGCGTTGGTTGCGAGTAGCTATCGTTTTGTGCAGGTATGAGGGACTTGAGCGTGGCCTCCTACTGGATTGATACCTTGGTTCTCAAAAACTGAGGGAAATACTTACGCTACTCTGCTGCATCATCCCTTCCTCTTCGGGGAAAACCAACGCAAGCTCAAGACGTAGCAAGAAGGATTTTTGGCGCCGTTGCCGGGGAGTCTACGCAAAAAGTCAATATACCAAGTACCCATCACAATCCCTATCTCTCGCATTACATTATTTGCCATTTGCCTCTCGTTTTCCTCTCCCCCACTTCGCCCTTGCCGTTTTATTCGCCCTCGCTCTCTCTCTATCCTCCCTCTCTATTTGCCTCTTTTGCCTGTTTCTTGTTTGCTTGTATGGTTGGAATAGTCATTTATTTATTACTAAACAGAGAACCTAAGATCTATGGATCCTCATCCGCTTGCTAATCTTTTTAAGAGATCCAATTATGATGAACCAATTGCTAGTGAGTTCTGTGCACTAGATTATCTTTATGAGGTTTGGCTTGAAATTCGTGAATCTGAAAAGTGTGATGAATTACTTTATGAAGCGATTCATGATAGATCTTTGAATAAAAAGCATGATTGCAATGATTTTACTATAAACTCTCTTGATGTCAATTGTGCTAATAATATGCAAAACCCTAAGCTTGGGGATGCTAGTTTTGCTATGTCCTCTACTTGTTGGAATGATCATGATTGGGGTGATTCTTCTTATGGTATTGAAAATTTATTTAAGCCCCATGATGAATATGAGATTGATAATAGTGTTTGAAATATTATTGAAAGTGGGTTTGAAGAGTTTCAACTTTAGATCCCACATATTTGGAGAACGTTCAATCTTATGAAAATCTTGATAAAAGTGGGTTTGGAGAAGTCATGCCTTTAGTTAATGTTAATCCCACTATTTTGGAAGAGTGTCAACTTTGCATGCATGTGGATCGTGTTGAAAATATTTTATGTGATAGCTATTTTGTTGAATTTGCTTATGATCCTACATGTAATCATTATGAGAGAGGAAAATATGGTGGTAGAAATTTTCATGTTACTAAATTACCTCTCGTTATGTTGAGATTACTATTGTTTCTTTCCTCTTCCATGCATATGCTAGTTTTTGCTTGCCATGATAATTTGTTTGCCTATAAGATGCCCATGCATAGGAAGTATGTTAGACTTAGATGTGTTTGTCACATGTATTATGATGCTCTCTTTGTGCTTCAATTCTTGTCTTTCATGTGAGCATCATTGAAATTATCAATGCCTAGCTAAAAAGGCTTTAAAGAAAAGTGCTTGTTGGGAGTCAACCCAATATTTTTACTTGCTTTTATTTAATAAATAAATTATCTAGCCTCTGTTTTGGTTGTGTTTTTTGTTTAATTAGTGTTTGTGCCAAGTAGAACCGTTGGGAAGACTTGGGGAAAGTCTTGTTGAACTTGCTGTAAAAAACAGAAACTTTAGCGCTCACGAGAACTGCTGCCATTTTTATTTGAAGAGTGATATTTAGTTAATTCTTTTTGAAGATGATTAATAGATAAATTCCTCACGTCAGCAATTTATTTTAGAATTTTTGGGGTTCCATATCTTGCGCTAGCTACAGATTACTACAGACTGTTCTGTTTTTGACAGATTCTGTTTTTCTTGTGTTGTTTGCTTATTTTGATGAATCTATGGCTAGTAAAATAGTTTATAATCCATAGAGAAGTTGGAATACAGTAGGTTTAACACCAATATAAATAAATAATGAGTTCATTGCAGTACCTTGAAGTGGTCTTTTGTTTTCTTCCGCTAACGGAGCTCACGAGTTTTGTGTTGTGAACTTTTCAAGTTTTGGGTAAGAATTTGATGGATTATGGAACAAGGAGTGGCAAGCGCCTAAGCTTGGGGATGCCCATGGCACCCACAAGATAATCCAAGGACACCAAAAAGTCAAAGCTTGGGGATGCCCCGGAAGGCATCCCCTCTTTCGTCCACTTCCATCGGTAACTTTACTTAGAGCTATATTTTTATTCACCAACATGGTATGTGTTTTGCTTGGAGCGTCTTGTATTATTTGTGTCTTTTTTTGCTAGTATACCACAATCATACTTGCTGTACACACCTTTTGAGAGAGCCATACATGAATTAAAATTTGATAGAATACTCTATGTGCTTCACTTATATCTTTTGAGCGTTATAATTTTGCTCTATGTGCTTCACTTATATCTTTTGAGCTAAGTAATTTTGCTCTATGTGCTTCACTTAGATCTTTTAGAGCATGGTGGTGGATTTGTTTTAAAGAAACTATTGATCTCTCATGCTTCACTTAAATTATTTTTAGAGTCTCTTAAATAGCATGGTAATTTGCTTAATAATAATATGCTTGGTATTCTAGATTTGTGAAACTTTCTTTTGAGTGTGTTGAATACTAAGAAAAGATTGAAGCATGATAATTGTTTTGAGATATGGAGGTGATAATATTAAAGTCATGCTAGTGGAGTAGTTGTGAATTTAAATAAAACTTGTGTTGAAGTTTGTGATTCCCGTAGCATGCACGTATGGTGAACCGTTATGTGATGAAGTCGGAGCATGATTTATTTATTGATTGTATTCCTTATGAGTGGCGGTCGGGGACGAGCGATGGTCTTTTCCTACCAATCTACCCCCCTAGGAGCATGCGCGTAGTACTTTGCTTTGATAACTTCTAGATTTTTGCAATAAGTATATGAGTTCTTTATGACTAATGTTGAGTCCATGGATCATACGCACTCTCAGCCTTCCACCTTTGCTAGCCTCTCTAATACCGCGCACCTTTCGCCGGTATCATACACCTACCATATACCTTCCTCAAAACAGCCACCATACCTACCTATTATGGCATTTTCCATAGCCATTCCGAGATATATTGCCATGCAACTTTCCATCATCTAGTTCATCATGACACATCCATCATTGTCATATTGCCTAGCATGATCATGTAGTTGACATTGTATTTGTGGCAAAGCCACCGTTCATAATTTTCATAATTGTCACTCTTGATTCATTGCATATCCCGGTACACCGCCGGAGGCATTCATATAGAGCCATATTTTGTTCTAAGTATCGAGTTGTAATTGTTGAGTTGTAAGAAAAATAAAAGTGTGATGATCATCATTATTAGAGCATTGTCCCAGTGAGGAAAGAATGATGGAGACTATGATTCCCCCACAAGTCGGGATGAGACTCCGGAGGAAAAATAAAAAAAAGAGGCCAAAGAAGCCCAAATAAAAAAAAGAGAGAAAGGCCATAAAAAAGAGAAAAAGTCCCAAATAAAAAAAATGAGAGAAAAAGAGAGAAGGGACAATGTTACTATCCTTTTACCACACTTGTGCTTCAAAGTAGCACCATGATCTTCATAGTAGAGAGTCTCTCATGTTATCACTTTCATATACTAGTGGGAATTTTACATTATAGAACTTGGCTTGTATATTCCAATGATGGGCTTCCTCAAATTGCCCTAGGTCTTCATGAGCAAGCAAGTTGGATGCACACCCACTTAGTTTCTTTTTGAGATTTCATATACTTATAGCTCTAGTGCATCCATTGCATGGCAATCCCTACTCACTCACATTGATATCTATTAATGGGCATCTCCATAGCCCGTTGATACGCCTAGTTGATGTGAGACTATCTTCTCCTTTTTGTCTTCTCCACAACCACCATTCTATTCCACTCATAGTGCTATATCCATGGCTCACGCTCATGTATTGCGTGAAGATTGAAAAAGTTTTGAAAAAGTTAGAGTATGAAACAATTGCTTGGCTTGTCATCGGGGTTGTGCATGATTTAAATACTTTGTGTGGGGAAGATGGAGCATAGCCAGACTATATGATTTTGTAGGGATAACTTTCTTTGGCCATGCCATTTTGAGAAGACATAATTGCTTTGTTAGTATGCTTGAAGTATTATTATTTCTTATGTCAATATAAACCTTTGTCTTGAATCTTTCTAATCTGAATATTCATACCACAATTAAGAAGATTTGCATTGAAATTATGCCAAGTAGCACTCTGCATCAAAAATTCTCTTTTTATCATTTACCTACTTGAGGACGAGCAGGAATTAAGCTTGGGGATGCCTGATACGTCTCCAACGCATCTATAATTTTTGATTGCTCCATGCTATATTATCTACTGTTTTGGACTATATTGGGCTTTATTTTCCACTTTTATATTATTTTTGGGACTAACCTATTAACCGGAGGCCCAGCCCAGAATTGCTATCTTTTACCTATTTCAGTGTTTCGAAGAAACGGAATATCAAACGGAGTCCAAACAAAATAAAATCTTCGGGAACGTGATTTTCTCATCGAACGTGATCCAGGAGACTTGGACCCTGCTCCAAGGAACAAAAGAGGCGGTCACGAGGGTGGCCCCCCCTAGGGTGCGCCCCCTGCCTCGTGGGCCCCTCGTTGCTCCACCGACGTACTCCTTCCTCCCATATATACACACGTACCCCCAAACAATCAGAACAGGAGCCAAAAACCTAATTCCACCGCCGCAACTTTCTGTATCCACGAGATCCCATCTTGGGGCCTGTTCTGGTGCTCCGCCGGAAGAGGGTCGTCATCATGGAGGGCTTGTACATCACCATAGCCCTTCCGATGAAGTGTGAGTAGTTTACCTCAGACCTTCGGGTCCATAGTTAGTAGCTAGATGGCTTCTTCTCTGTCTTTGAATCTCAATACAAAGTTCTCCCCCTCTCTCGAGGAGATCTATTCAATATAATCTTCTTTTTGCGGTGTGTTTGTTGAGACCGATGAATTGTGGGTTTATGATCAAGTCTATCTATGAATAATATTTGAATCTTCTCTGAATTCTTTTATGCATGATTGGTTATCTTTGCAAGTCTCTTCGAATTATCCGTTTGGTTTGGCCAACTAGATTGGTAGTTCTTGCCATGGGAGAGGTGCTTAGCTTTGGGTTCGATCTTGCGATGTCCTTACCCAGTGATAGAAGGGGCAGCAAGGCACGTATTGCATCGTTGCCATCGACGATAACAAGATGGGGTTTATTTCATATTGCATGAATTTAACTCTCTACATCATGTCATCTTGCTTAAGGCGTTACTCTGGTTTTAACTTAATACTCTAGATGCATGCTGGATAGCGGTCGATGAGTGGAGTAATAGTAGTAGATGCAGAATCGTTTCGGTCTACTTGTCACGGACGTGATGCCTATATACATGATCATGCCTAGATATTATCATAATTATGCTCAATTCTATCAATTGCTCAGTAGTAATTTGTTCACCCACCGTAGAATACTTATGCTCTTGAGAGAAGCCACTAGTGAAACCTAAGGCCCCCGGGTCTATTCTCATCATATCAATCTCCATCACTTTAATATTGTTTTGCTATTTATTTTGCCTTTACTTTTTACTTTGCATCTTTATATCAAAAATACCAAAAATACTCTATCTATCAGATCTCACTCTCATAAGTGACCGTGAAGGGCTTGACAACCCCTAATCACGTTGGTTGCGAGTAGCTATCGTTTTGTGCAGGTACAAGGGACTTGAGCGTGGCCTCCTACTGGATTGGTACCTTGGTTCTCAAAAACTGAGGGAAATACTTACGCTACTCCGCTGCATCATCCCTTCCTCTTCGGGGAAAACCAACGCAAGCTCAAGACGTAGCACTTCCTCCTCAATAGCCACATAGTCCTCATCTTCAGAATCTGAGGTTTTCTTCTTCCTTGACCTGGTGGCTGCTTTGGTCAAGTTACTTCGTGTGCTCCTGCTGCCATCATCAGAAGTGCTAGAGGGACTAGTGCCCTCACTCAATTGCACTTGTTCTTCAGACCTGTTCTGGCTGTCGCTTTGATCAGACATCTCTACAAACTTACTGACAGCAGACCCTGTGAATAGATATAGACGAGGTAGAGTGGATGAGCATCACAAAGTGCAGAGTTTTTGCAAAAATATGACTTAAAAACTTAGTTTTAGTTCTTCACAGAAAGCATTTCGGAGCTAACGATTTGTAAACTCGGTGATACTGAAGCAGCTTTTGGAACCTAAACTAGTGAACTCGGTCAGACAGAGTCACAATTTGGTGGCACCGAGACTGCTAGGGTTTCACAAAGAATCGAACTCGGTCACACCAATTTGCAATTTTCGGCCAGACCGAAAATGCATGTGCTATGGCCTAAGCCAAATCAGTGAGACCGATTTCTACAATTCGGTCGGTCCGAGATGAGTCCGACAGAGACCTAACCCTAAATTTTCAAATCCAATCTAATCTAAAGGATGTTTTCAGTGGATAGAGTGTTTGCATACGTGGTCATGATCATGGCCGAGCAATGTGTTATGAATCGGAGTTAAAAGAATAGCACAAAGGATCGAACTCGTACCCATGTTCGGCGGAGTTCGCTATGACGGCAACAGAGGGTCAGAATTCCGTTGACAGCGATAAACTAGCGGCGGTAGGTCGCTGGCGGCGAGAAGACGATCCGGAGACCCGAGGCGGCAGAGCAGGATACGCGCGGACTGAGAGGTTTCGAAGAAAATTCCAAAATCTCACCCGTGGGTTTATATATCCCGACCCTGTCGGTGTGACAGAGTGGAACAACTTGGTGGCACCGAGATGCAGAATCGCAAGCGGTTACTGCAACTCGGTCCGAGTGGAACAACTTGGTGGCACCGAGATGCAGAATCGCAAGCGGTTACTGCAACTCGGTGTGACCAAAAAGTTCAAATCGGTTGCTCCAAGATTGAAAACCTAGATTAACTTAGTGATCTCGGTGTGACCGAAATGGATGACTCGGTCATACCGAAATTCACAAAGAGGTTTTGGAAGTTTAAGTCTATGACGAATCGGGGACTCCAAGTGCTCCTCACACAGAGTGGTTCGAATCTGACTTGATCAAACTTTGTGATGTAGCATGAATAGAGTTTGAGACGAGAAAATCACAGATAGCTAGAGGGAGTTCTTAGACATTCTTGTCCTTCCATTTGGCAAAAGAGAAAAAGCCAAACAATCAAAGCAACAAATGGATGTCCTCGAATGAGTAAAATATGTATCCAACATGCTCACACAATAAAATGGCAAATGAAATATGTGACAAAGCATGCACAATCACTCTAGCATCTATCAAGCAATTTGGCGATGACTAGGTCATCTATATATGAGTATATTGACTGAGGAGTCAAATGTGAACATTTGATCGTAGGTCATACTCATCGTTTAAGCACAAGTGGGGTTACCACTTTTACATAAAGCATTGTTGTGCTCACATCATTAGAGTTGCTTTAGCTCAATTGATTAGAGTAAAGCTCCCCCTAGATGTGATATCCCCCCTAAGAGGGATGAACTAACCTTGGGTTTTATCGATGATGACTTCATGTAGGTGTTGAAGATGTAGATGCTCAATGTTGATGCAGATCATTTGGAGCAATCCTTTGGAGTGAGTTGCACTTTCAATACCTACACGGGTTAGTCCCACAAGGAACAAACAAGGATATACATAGACATAGAGTGATATTCACATGAGATGATGTCCATGAATGCATTAGGTTACCTTGTCCCTTGTCTTACCAACAAGAGGGTTTATGACTCCTTGAACTAGTGCAAGATATGGAAGTTGTTTGCACTTGTCCTTGCCAAGATGATACGAGTGAAGTATGTTGGCGGAGTCACCCTCAAGAACTCTCTAGTTCTTCTTCTTAGGGATCCACACCATCTTGATGGGAATCCTTGGAGTTGTAGTCATACTTGATGAAGTGGAACTTGATGTAGTCTTGGGAACCCACTTTACCAAGGCCTCAGGTGCTTCTTCAAATACATCAATCTCCTCTTGAAGCTTGCCCTTGCCTTTTAGCTTGTGGTCTTGTGGTGGAAGATCATCTTGAGCTTGTGTTCCTTGGAAAGAAGTAGGATCATACTTCTCTTGTTGAGGAACAAACTTCGTCTTGGGGTATTGATCTTCTTCCCACTCAACTCCATAGGCATTGAACTTTCGTTCAAAACCAACACCTTGATTCTTCCGGTGTCTTCCTTACTCGCGTACAATGTAAGAAGAACTTTTCTTGCGAAGATCATTATTGATTGCTTTTAAGAACTCATGCTCTTGCTCAAGGTTGAGCTTTTCAAAGCGTAGCTTCTCATGAGTCTTTAAAAGTTCTCGATGATCTTCCAAGGTAGTTTCATGAGCTAACTTAAGAGTGTTTAGTTCTTTAGTTAGACGCTCAATCTCCTTCTTATCATTGTCATTCATTTTATCTTGATTAACATGATTAATAGCAAGTTAATCATAGTTTTCATAACTAGACTTGTCAACAAGTAAATCATCATCACCTAGCAAATCATCTTCATCACTATTAAAATCAACATACTCGGGGTGTGATACCTTTGGGCCTTTAGCCATGAAGCATCTTCCAATTCCTTCATTTGGTGACTCAAATATGTCGTAGGAGTTGGTTGACACAAGAGCTAGACCGGCAACACCTACATCTTGAGTATATTCGGAGTCAGAGTGATAACTTATTTCGGAGTGATTGTCGGAGTCGGAGCCGGATACCCATTCACCAACATGAGCTTGATGTCTTCGTTTGGTGTAGCTCTTTGATGACTTGTCCTTCCTTTCCGAATCCTTGCTTCTCCGTTATGTTCTTCGTTCATAACGGTCATCTCTACTCCTTCTCTCTCTTGGTGGTGATTCTTCTCTTCTATTTCTTCTTTTGGGAGAATCTTCTCTTCTTTTGTAGGGAGCCGTACACTCATTGGAATAATGTCCGGGTCTTCCACAATTGTAGCAATTGTGTTCACGACTTGAAGATCTTTTGTCATTGTAGGACCTTGACTTGGAACTTCTTTCTTTGCTTCTACTCTTGTAAAACTTGTTGAAGTTCTTCACCATCAGGCTCAATTCTTCATTGAAGGTTTGTTTCTCACTTGATGATGTGGGAGCATCACATAAGGCTTTATAAGCACCACTTGACTTGTTGTGAAGCTCTTCCTTATCCTTGAGTGACATCTCATGAGCAACAATTCTTCCAATGACTTCTGTTGGCTTGAGATCTTTGTAATTGGGCATCATTTGGATCAATGTGCACACGGTATCATATTTTCCATCCAAGGCTCTTAGGATCTTCTTGATGATGAATCTATCGGTCATCTCTTCACTTTCTAAGCCGGCAATCTTATTTGTGATGAGAGCAAGCCTAGAGTACATTTAAGCGACACCTTCACCATCCTTCATTTTGAACTTGTCAAGTTGAGTTTGAAGCACATCCAATTTGGATTCCTTGACGAAGTCGGTACCTTCGTACATATCAATCAAAGTGTCCCAAATTTCCTTTGCATTCTCAAGATGGCTGATTTTGTTGAATTCTTTGGGGCACAATCCGTCGAAGAGAATATCACAAGCTTGAGCATTGTATTGCAGCATCTTCAACTCTTCCGCGGTAGCTTCATGGTTCGGTTCTCTCCCATCAAAGAATTCACCTTGCAAGCCAATGCACACAATAGCCCAGACGGCGAGGTTATGTCCAAGAATATTCATTTTCATCTTATGCTTCCAACTAGCAAAATTAGTACCATCAAAGTATGGACCTCTATGGTGGTAATTTCCCTCACTAGATGCCATACTCTCCTAGGTTGTGAAACCAAGGCTATGATCACCAAAAGCTATGGAAATCAAAGCAAATGGAGACCAAAGCTCTGATACCACTTGTAGGATCGAAAGTATGTCTAGAGGGGGGGGGGGTGATTAGACTACTTGACTTAATAAAAATCTAGCCTTTTCCCAATTTTAAGTCTTGGCAGATTTTAGCAGCTTAGCACAATTCAAGTAATCAACCTACACATGCAATTCTAAGAGTATAGTAGTGGAATGTATAACAATTGCATATGAAGGTAAAGGGAGGAGTTTGGAGGGAGCAAACGCAATGTAGACACGGAGATTTTTGGCATGGTTCCGATAGGTGGTGCTATAGTACATCCACGTTGATGGAGACTTCAACCCACGAAGGGTAACAGTTGCACGAGTCCACGAAGGGCTCCACCCATGAAGGGTCTACGAAGAAGCAACCTTGTTGATACGTCTCCATCGTATCTACTTTTCCAAACATTTTGCCCTTGTTTTGGACTCTAACTTGCATGATTTGAATGGAACTAACCCGGACTGACGCTGTTTTCAGCAGAATTGCCATGGTGTTATTTATGTGCAGAAACAAAAGTTCTCAGAATGACCTGAAACTTCACAGAGCAACTTTTTGGAAAATATAAAAAATACCTGCAAAAGATGAAGGCCAGGGGGCCCACCACCTGTCCACGAGGGTGGGGGGCACGACCCCTATCTCATGGGCCCCCTGGAGCTCCTCCGACTCCAACTCCAACTCTATATATTGTGTTTCAGGGAGAAAAAAAATCAGAGATAAGAATTCATCGCATTTTACGATACGGAGCCACCACCAAGCCCTAAAACCTCTCGGGAGGGCTGATCTGGAGTTCGTTCAGGGCTCCAGAGAGGGGAATCCGTCGCCATCGTCATCATCAACCATCCTCCATCACCAATTTCATGATGCTCAGCGCCATGCGTGAGTAATTCCATCGTAGGCTTGCTGGACGGTGATGGTTTGGATGGGATTTATCATGTAATCGAGTTAGTTTTGTTAGGTTTTGATCCCTAGTATCCACTATGTTCTGAGATTGATGTTGCTATGACTTTGCTATGCTTAATGCTTGTCACTAGGGCCCGAGTGCCATGATTTCAGATCTGAACCTATTATGTTTTCATCAATATATGAGAGGTCTTTATCCTATCTTGCAAGTCTATAGTCACCTATTATGTGTTACGATCCGTTAACCCCGAAGTGACAATAATCGGGATACTTACCGGTGATGACCATAGTTTGAGGAGTTCATGTATTCACTATGTGTTAATGCTTTGTTCCGGTACTCTATTAAAAGGATGCCTTAATATCCCTTAGTTTCCGTAAGGACCCCGCTGCCACGGGAGGGTAGGACAAAAGATGTCATGCAAGTTCTTTTCCATAAGCATGTATGACTATATTCAGAATACATGCCTACATTATATCAATGAACTGGAGCTAGTTCTGTGTCACCCTAGGTTATGACTGTTACATGATGAACCGCATCCAGCATAATTCTCCATCACTGGTCCATTGCTTACGAGCTTTCCATATATTGTTCTCCGCTTATTTACTTTTCCGTTGCTATTGCTATCATCACAACAAAATACCAAAAACATTACTTTTGCTATCATTACCTTTTGCTACCGTTACCACTTATCATATTACTTTGCTACTAAACACTTTGCTGCAGATATTAAGTTTCTAGGTGTGGTTGAATTGACAACTCAGCTGCTAATACTTGAGAATATTCTTTGGCTCCCCTTGTGTCGAATCAATAAATTTGGGTTGAATACTCTACCCTCGAAAACTATTGCAATCCCCTATACTTGTGGGTTATCAAGACTATTTTATGGCACCGTTGCCGGGGAGCATAGCTCTATTCTTTGAGTCACTTGGGATTTATATCTGCTTATCATTATGAAGAACTTGAAAGATCCAAGAACCAAGATTTATCCCTCAACTACGAGGGGAGGTAAGGAACTGCCATCTAGCTCTGCACTTGATTCACCTTCTGTTTTGAGTAAGCTTGCAACACCTAAGCCTGCTTCTGCTATTCGTTCTGATATGTCGCATGTTATTGATGATGCTACTTCTGCTATACATAATACTTATGATGAAACTACTTCTATGCTTGATACTACTATGCCACTTAGTGAATTTCTTGATGAACAACTTGCCAGGGCTAGAGAGAATGAAAATATTGAATCTGATAATACTGATGAAATTGATGATGAAGACTTGCCTGTTATTCCTGAGGGTTATGTTTTTGATAAAGAAGCTTCTTTAGCTATTTTAGCTTGCAAAGATAGATACAAACTTAAGAGGTTATTAGCTAAATGGAATCAGCAATCACTAAATGCTAGAATGAAACCTGACCCTGCTTTTTCTACTTCACCTATCTGTGTTACCGATAAGGATTATGAATTCTCTGTTGATCCTGATATAATTACTTTGGTTGAATCTGATCCTTTTCATGGCTATGAATCTGAAACTGTTGTGGCACATCTTACTAAATTAAATGATATAGCTACCCTGTTTACTAAAGATGAGAGAACTCACTACTTTTATATCCTTAAAATATTTCCATTCTCATTAAAGGGTGATGCTAAGACATGGTTTAATTCTCTTGATCCTGGTTGTGTGCGTAGTCCCCAGGATATGATTTATTACTTCTCTGCTAAATATTTCCCTGCTCATAAGAAACAAGCTGCTTTGAGGGATATATATAATTTTATGCAAATTAAAGAAGAGAGTCTCCCACAAGCTTGGGGGAGGCTTCTCCAATTACTTAATGCTTTGCCTGATCATCCTCTTAAGAAAAATGAAATACTTGATATCTTTTATAATGGACTAACCGATGCCTCCAGAGATTACCTGGATAGTTGTGCTGGTTCTGTTTTCAGGGAAAGAACACCGGATGAAGATGAAATTCTATTGAATAATATGCTGACAAATTAAAACAATTGCCTATTCCTAAACCAACTCCGAAGAAAAGGGGTATTCTATTTCTCAGTCCTAAAGATATCCAAGAGGCAAAGAAATCTATGAAAAAAGGTATTAAAGCAGAAGATGTTAAGAATTTACCTCCTATTGAAAAAATACATGGTCTTAATTTACCGCCTGTTGAAGAAACATATGATCTTAATCCATTACCTATTGAAGAAACTCGTGGTCTTGATAACCCGACATAGGTAGTAAAGGTAAATTCTCTCTATAGATATGATAAAGCTGAAATCCCATTTACTAAGTTTGCTAGCCCATGCTTAGATGAGTTTGATAAATTTATGGCTAAGCAAGAAGACTTCAATGCTTATTTTGGTAGACAATTGAAATACAATTCAAATATGCTTGAACACTTGGGTGATTATATGGCTAATGTCAAAAGTGAACTTAAACTTATTAGTAAACATGCTTCTATGGTTACCACTCAAGTAGAACAAGTACTTAAAGTTCAAAATGATTTGCTCAATGAATTGAATAGTAAGAATAATGATAATGATGTTAGAGTTATGAATAGAGGTGGTAAAATGACTCAGGAACCTTTGTATCCTGAAGGCCACCCTAAGAGAATTGAGCAAGATTATTAAAGAAATAATATAGATGCACCTAGTCCTTCTAAAAGGAAGAAAAAGAAAAATGATAGGACTGTGCATGCTTCTAGTAAACCTATTACTAAAACACCTGAGAATCCAAATGATATTTCTATCTCTGATGCTGAAACACAATATGGTAATGAACCTGAAACTAGTGATAATGTTAATGATAATGTTCATGATGACGCTCAACCTAGTAATAATAATGATATAGAAATTGAACCTGTTGTTGATCTTGATAACCCACAATCAAAGAATCAACGTTATGATAAGAAAGACTTTGTTGCGAGGAAACATGGTAAAGAAAGAGAGCCTTGGGTTCAGAAACCCATGCCTTTTCCTCCCAAACCATCCAAGAACAAGGATGATGATGCTTTTGAGCACTTTGCTGAAATGATTAGACCTATCTTTTTGCGTATGCGATTAACTGATATGCTCAAAATGAATCCTTATGCTAAGTATATGAAAGAAATTGCCACAAATAAGAGAAAGATATCAGAAGCTGAAATTTCCACCATGCTTGCTAATTACACTTTTGAGGGTGGAATACCTAAGAAACTAGGAGATCCCGGTGTACCAACTATACCATGCTCCATTAAAAGAAACTATGTTAAAACTGCTTTATGTGATCTTGGAGCAGGTGTTAGTGTTATGCCTCTCTTTATATCGTAGACTTGATTTGAATAAGTTGACACCTACTGAGATATCTTTGAAAATGGCTGATAAATCAACTGTTATACCTGTCGGTATTTGTGAGGATGTGCCTGTTGTAGTTTCAAACGTTACTATTTTAACGGACTTTGTTATTCTTGATATTCCCGAGGACGATAGTATGTCTATTATTCTTGGAAGACCCTTTTTGAACACTGCAGGGGCTGTTATTGATTGCTCTAAAGGCAATGTCACTTTTCATGTTAATGGTAATGAGCATACGGTACACTTTCCGAGGAAACAACCTCAAGTTCATAGTATCAACTCTATTGGAAAAATTCCATCCATTAAATTTGGAGGTTTTGAATTTCCTCTTCCTACTGTCAAGAAGAAATATGATATTCTTATTATTGGGGATGTGCATATCCCCGTAGAGGTAACATAGTGTTATTCAAAATTTCTCCGATTCCATGTTATTCAGAATGAGTTCGTTAACAAGACCTGATCAACCTTGTTAGTGGATTCCTTTTTGATGATCATGAGATGGATGAAACTAGAAGGCACAACCTTCTGTACCCCACTTTTACTTTCTGTTATTTATATAAAATAAAATAAAATAAGTATTTTTCTGTCTGTTATCTAATTATCCGTGCAATATAAAAATACCCCGAAAATAAAAGTTTTCCAAATGCCCTGAAATTTAAATATGATTTTTTCTAGAATATTTGAGAATATTTGTCACTGAGAACACAGCAGGGGGGTCACCCACCTGCCCACGAGGGTGGAGGGCGTGCCCTACCCCCTGGGCGTGCCCCCTGCCTCATGGGCCCATGGTGGCCCTCCTCCACTTATCCTTTCACCCACACACTCCTCTTCCTCCCATAGACATGAATAACCAGCTCAAGCCCGAGCCCAAGCTCGTTTTGCTGCCATTTTCGACCTCCTTGCTCAAAGCACCTCTCACAAAACTGCTTGGGGAGATTGTTCCTTGGTATGTGACTCCTCCATTGGTCCAATTAGTTTTTGTTCTAGTGCTTTATTCATTGCAAATTTGTGCTGCCTAGGTGACCATGTTCTTGAGCTTGCATGTCAAATTTATATGGTTCCAAGTAGTTTTGATGCATGATATAGGCTCTAGGCACTTGTAGGAGTAGTTGCTATCAATATTATTGAGTTTGCTTTACTTTTATTTTGAAGTTACTAAAAATTTTCAGAATTTTTCAAAGGAAGAAATATGCTTAGGAAAATGTTCCAGGGTGGTTCTTCAAGGAAGCAAGGACCCAGGCTTGCAATGCGTGATGCTGATGATGAGCCACCAAGAGACACTCCAGTGCGTCCTTGTGAATGGCCTTCTGAGAACTTTTTGGATCGAGCAGGAATTAAGGAAGAATTTAACACATATTTGCGTAACGCTGATCTTGTGAGCTTCGAGGAAGAGAAGTGCAGCCAGTATCACTAGCTCACTAGTTCCTTTGTGAGGAGGTTTGAATTTTCATCTTGACATAATTCTCCAACTGTCCTGTTTGATCCTTATGAAAATTCTTACACTATGGACTTAGAGGATTTTACCACTGCTTGCAAACTTCCACAATGGGGTAGTATCAGGGATCCTCGCAAATCTGAATTTAGAGATTTTCTTGCTAGCATAACTGTGGGAGAATCTAGAGATATAACACAAGCTACCATAGGGAGCATTCACTTTCCCACTATACATTATTTTGCTCTCTTCATAGGTAGATGCATTAATGGTAAAGATGAAGCATGTCACATGTGTGTCCCTGACCTCAGTATTCTTAGGACTGCTGAGTTAGGAGATAAATCTTATAATTTGGGAGCCATTGTTGCACATAGGTTGCATCTTAATAGATTTAATGGAGATTTATTTGGAGGAATTTATGCAACCCGCATAGCTAATTTTCTTGGTATAGCCATATGTGAAGATGATATTGAATTACCCCTGCTTACCTAGACTTTAATGCTATGGTTCACCACCAGTTTGTCCAGCAGAATGAATCACCTCTCCAGTATCGACTAATCTTTGACATACGCCATGCTGTCCATATTACTCTCCCTGCTCCTGCCTTCTTTGATCATCAGGCAAAAGGAAGATATGTTATTACCAGAGAGGAGGCAGATGAGTACAAGAGCAGAGCGGAGGCCGCTCGTCGTCATGCTGCAGCGCAGGAGGCGATAGCCACTGCATCTCAGTACGACCCGAACTACTATTATAGATATCCGCCAGGCCAGCCATGGCCCTAGACCAACTTAGGCCAAAAGCCTAAGCTTGGGGGAGTACGTATTTCCCACCGACATTACATTTATGTTCACACACTCATTGCTAGATGTCGGTGCTCATACTTTTTCATTGTATCATCCATGCTAGTTTATTTTCCTTTTTCTGCTTTCTTCTTGTGTGTTTAATAAACCTTAAGAAAAAACAAAAAAAATTAGTTGTAGCTTTTAATTAGTTTACTTTCCATGTTTGTAGTAGTAATTAAAAAGAAAACCCAAAAAGATTTCCTGTTCTTCTTTTGCTTGTTGGGAGCTCTCCCGTGTAAATAGTTTTATTTATTTTCTTTTCTTTGGGGGTCGATAGGAGAAGACCATGATTAAATTGTTGAAGTGGCTCTTATATGCATTATTGTTGATCTGACAAAAGAGCCCATATTGCCTTGTCTTCTCCTGTTTATTGAATGCTTGCAGATTCCAGCTTAGTCCAATGCACGCACACTATTATTATTATTCACATCGTTCGGTCGTGCAAGTGAAAGGCAATAATGACGATATATGATGGACTGACTGAGATGAGAAAGGCTGGTATGAACTCGACCTCTTTTGTTTTTGTAAATATGATTAGTTCATCGTTCCTGATTCGGCCTATTATGAATAAACATGTTTGCAATGACAACTAGAGATCATAGTTCTTGTGCCATGCTTGATTAGCTATGAGTTATAATGGTTTACCTTGCGTGCCAACATGCTATTGAAATGGTTATGATGTGGTATGATAGGGTGGTATCCTCCTCTGAATGATTATGTGACTTGACTTGGTGCATGTTCACGCATGTAGTTGAAACAAAATCAACATAGCCTTCACGATATTTATGTTCATGGCGGATTATATCCTACTCATGCTTGCATTCGGTGTTGATTAATTTTAATGCATGTTCATGACTGTTGTCGCTCTCTAGCTGGCCACTTCCCAGTCTTTTGCTAGCCTTCACCTGTACTAAGCAGGAATACTGCTTGTGCATCCAATCCCTTAAACCCCAAAGTTATTCGACATGAGTCCACTATACCTACCTATATACAGTATCTACCTGCCGTTCCAAGTAAATTTGTATGTGCCAAACTCTAAACCTTCAAATAAATATCCTGTTTTGTATGCTCGAATAGCTCATGTATCAACTGGGGCTGTCTGTATCTTCCATGTTAGGCGGGTTATTCTCAAGAGGAGTGGACTCCGCTCCTCACTCACGAGAAAGTGGCTGATCACCGGGATGCCCAGTCCCATGCTTTACGCAAATCAAATCAAAATAATTGCAAACAAAACTCCCCCTGGGACTCTTGTTAGTTGGAGGCACTTGTTGTTTTGAGCAAGCCATGGATTGATGCTTGTTGGTGGAAGGGGGAGTATAAACTTTACCATTCTGTTTGGGAACCGCCTATAATGTGTGTAGCATGGAAGATATCGCCATCTCTTGGTTGTTATGTTGACAATGAAAGTATACCGCTCAAAATATTATTCACCTCTATTTCAAAACCGAGCTCTGGCACCTCTACAAATCCCAACTTCCCTCTACAAAGGGCCTATCTATTTACATTCATGTTGAGTCATCATCCTCTTATTAAAAAGCACCAGTTGGAGAGCACTGCTGTCATTTGCATTCATTATTGTTAGTTTACATTGGGTATGACTTGACTGGATCTCTTTTACCATGAATTACAATGTCTAGCCAGTCCTTGATCTTTAAAGGTGCTCCGCATTTATGTTTTGCGGTCTCAGAAAGGGCTAGCGAGATACCATCTTGTTATATCATATTATGATTGTTTTGAGAAAGTGTTGTCATCCGAGATTTATTATTATTGCTTGCTAGTTGATTATGCCATTGATATGAGTAAACTTGAGACCTAAGCGTTATTGCGAATGTGGTTAGTTATAATCTTTGCTGAAAACTTGAATGTTGCCTTTACATATTTACAACAACAAGAGCAAACAGAGTTTGTAAAAGTTTTTCTTTATCGTTTTCAGTTTGTCAACTGAATTGCTTGAGGACAAGCAAAGGTTTAAGCTTGGGGGAGTCGATACATCTCTGTTGTATCTACTTTTACAAACACTTTTGCCCTTGTTTTGGACTCTAACTTGCATGATTTGAATGGAACTAACCCGGACTGACGCTGTTTTCAACAGAATTACCATGGTGTTATTTATCCGCAGAAGCAAAAGTTCTCGGAATGACCTGAAACTTCACGAAGTAACTTTTTGGAAAATATAAAAAAATACCTGCAAAAGATGAAGGCCAGGGGCCACCACCTGTCCACGAGGGTGGGGGGCGCGCCGCCCTACCTCGTGGGCCCCCTGGAGCTCCTCCGACTCCAACTCCAACTCTATATATTGTGCTTCGGGGAGAAAAAATCAGAGGGAAGAATTCATCACGTTTTACGATACGGAGCCACCGCCAAGCCCTAAAACCTCCCGGGAGGGCTGATCTGGAGTCCATTCGGGGCTCCGGAGAGGGGAATCCGTCGCCATCATCATCATCAACCATCCTCCATCACCAATTTCATGATGCTCACCGTCGTGCGTGGGTAATTCCATCGTAGGCTTGCTGGACGGTGATGGGTTGGATGGGATCTATCATGTAATCGAGTTAGTTTTGTTAGGGTTTGATCCCTAGTATCCACTATGTTCTGAGATTAATGTTGCTATGACTTTGCTATGCTTAATGCTTGTCACTAGGGCCAGAGTGCCATGATTTCAGATCTGAACCTATTATGTTTTCATCAATATATGAGAGTTCTTGATCCTATCTTGCAAGTCTATAGTCACCTATTATGTGTTATGATCCGTTAACCCCGAAGTGATAATAATCGGGATACTTACCGGTGATGACCATAGTTTGAGGAGTTCATGTATTCACTATGTGTTAATGCTTTGTTCCGGTACTCTATTAAAAGGAGGCCTTAATATCCCTTCGTTTCCGTAAGGACCCCGCTGCCACGGGAGGGTAGGACAAAAGATTTCATGCAAGTTATTTTCCATAAGCACGTATGACTATATTCGGAATACATTCCTACATTATATCAATGAACTGGAGCTAGTTCTGTGTCACCCTAGGTTATGACTGTTACATGATGAACCGCATCCGACATAATTCTCCATCACTGATCCATTGCCTACAAGCTTTCCATATATTGTTATCTGGTTATTTACTTTTCCGTTGCTATTGCTATCATCACTACAAAATACCAAAAACATTACTTTTGCTATCATTACCTTTTGCTACCGTTACCACTATTATCATATTACTTTGCTACTAAATACTTTGCTGCTGATATTAAGTTTCCAGGTGTGGTTGAATTGACAACTCAACTGCTAATACTTGAGAATATTCTTTGGCTCCCCTTGTGTCGAATCAATAAATTTGGGTTGAATACTCTACCCTCGAGAACTGTTGCGATCCCCTATACTTGTGGGTTATCGCTTGTCTATCCCACCATGGCCATCACCCACGAAGGACTTGCCTCACTAGGTAGATCTTCACGAAGTAGGCGATCTCCTTGCCCGTACAAACTCCTTGGTTCAACTCCACAATCTTGACAGAGGCTCCCAAGTGACACCTAACCAATCTAGGAGACACCACTCTCCAAAAGGTAATAGATGGTGTGTTGATGATGAACTCCTTGCTCTTGTGCTTCAAATGATAGTCTCCCCAACACTCAGCTCTGTCTCATAGGATTGGATTTGGTAGAAAGATGGTTTGAGTGGAAAGCAACTTGGGGAAGGCTAGAGATCAAGATTTATGTGGTTGGAATGGAATATCTTGACCTCAACACAAGTGTAGGTGGTTCTCTCTGAGAAAATGTATGTTGGAAGTGTAGGCATATTCTGATGGCTCTCTCCATGAATGAAGAGTGGGTGGAGGGGTATATATAGCCTCCACACAAAATCTAACCGTTACACACAAATCTCCAAACTCAGTGGGACTGAATTATAAAACTCGGTCAGACCGATTTAGTTCAAAATGTGAACGTTAGGATTTTCGGTGGGACCGACTTGTCAACTCGGTGGGACCGATTTTGGTAATAGACAAACAGAGAGTTGGTCAGGCAAACTCGATGGGACCGATTTGCTCGTCCCGGTTAGACTGAAACGTTACGAAGGGGAAACAGAGAGTTTGCATTGCAATCTCGGTGGAACCGATCGCTCATCTCGGTTGGACCGAAATGTTTCGAAGGGAAACAGAGAGTTTGCAACCCCATCTCGGTGAGACCGAGATCCCTATTGGTGAGACCGAAGTGACTAGGGTTTGTGGCAGTGGCTATGTCAAGTGAACTTAGTGGCGCCGGATAGAAGATTTTGGTGGGGCCGAGTTTGACTTTTGGTTTGGGACATATGTGGATATGAGAAAGTAGTTGAGGGTTTTGGGAGCATATCACTAAGAATTTTGAGCAAGTAACTCATTAAGCAACACCTCACCCCCTTTTAATAGTATTGGCTTTTCCTATGGACTCAATGTGATCTTGGATCACTAAAAGTAAAATGTAGAGTCTTGTGCTTTGAGCTTGAGCCATTCTTTTGTCCTTAGCATTTTGAGGGATCCACTTTCTAATCCATGCCATGCCAATCATTGAGCTTTCCTGAAATATTTATCTTGAAATAGCATTAGCTCAATGAGCTATATGTTGTTAGGAATTACCAAAACCACCCAGGGATAGTTGCACTTCCAAGCGGTAGTACTGCTCAAGTCTAGAGTGGTACAAACCACTTGTGTACGCGATACAACTGCCTGGGAGAGCAGCTGATCTCCATCTCCACAAGGGAGTGGTACAACCGCTACCCCGAGTGGTGCAACCGGGTGTGAAGAAAAAGCAACGCTTGGTAGATTTGAAAACTCTCCTCGAAAACGGATAGGAAGCTTGTGTGGATGTAATATGTTTTTGTGCACGTGATTTGATTCCACTTGTACCTTTCAATGCAGACCCTATCTTAATTGTACGGATTTACTATGACCAAAGTGTTGGAAATATGACCTAGAGTCAATAATAAAATGGTTATTATTATATTTCCTTGTTCATGATAATTGTCTATTGTTCATGCTATAATTGTATTAACCGAAAATTGTAATACATGTGTGAATACATAGACCACAACATGTCCCTAGTGAGCCTCTAGTTGACTAGCTCGTTGATCAATAGATGATTGTGGTCTCCTGACCATGGACATTGGATGTCGTTGATAACAGGATCACATCATTAGGAGAATGATGTGATGGACAAGATCCAATCCTAAGCATAGCACAAGATCACGTAGTTCGTTTGCTAGAGCTTTTCTAATGTCAAGTATCATTTCCTTAGACCATGAGATTGTGCAACTCCCGGATACCATAGGAATACTTTGGGTGTATCAAATGTCAGAACGTAATTGGGTGGCTATAAAGGTGCACTACAGGTATCTCCGAAAGTGTATGTTGGGTTGGCATGAATCGAGACTGGGATTTGTCACTCCGTATGACGGAGAGGTATCTCTAGGCCCACTCGGTAATGCATCATCATAATGAGCTCAATGTGACTAAGGAGTTAGCCACGGGATTATGCGTTACAGAACGAGTAAAGAGACTTGCCGGTAATGAGATTGAACAAGGTATAGGGATACCGACAATCGAATCTCGGGCAAGTAACATACCGATGGACAAAGGGAATTGTATACGGGATTGATTGAATCCCCGACATCGTGGTTCATCCGATGAGATCACCGCGGAACATGTGGGAGCCAATATGGGTATCCAGATCCCTCTATTGGTTATTGGCCGGAGAGGCATCTCGGTCATGTCTGCATGGTTCCCGAACCCGTAGTGTCGTGGAATTGTCACGACAGATGTCCTAGTGAAAGGACTTAATCGTGGAGCTATCGCAACTAGGAAGCTTAAAGGGGTTAAACGGGACAAAGGACATGAGGAGTTATACTGGTTCGGCCCCTTGCGGTGAAGGTAAACGCCTAGTCCAGTTGAGGTGATATTGCTAGGGTTTCGATGACCAGGGAGCTAATACGCTTAACCTGGCTCTCGATCTGTTGTTTCTTACCCTAAGCCGCTGCCGGGTCGTCCCCTTATATACACGGGTTGATGCCCTGCGGCCTACAGAGTCCCGGCCGGCTCATACAATGTGTTCGGCTCGATGACGTATCTTACATGCCTTACATTACAAGTCTATTCATACATGGCGGTTTATACTTACGGGCCTTAAGCCGTCTCTGGGCTTGGGCCTATTATAAGCCTAACTGTGAACCGCCATCTTGTATACTCTTCGGCTTCATACAGGTAAACCGCCATTGTGGTTGACCCGGCCCCTCCTGGGCGGGTCATATCTGGTAGTCATATCCCCAACATTAGGCCCCAGGTTGATTTGAACTTGGTTCATATCAATCTTCAATACTTAGAAAAAATCCATCTACAACTGCTGTGAAAACCTTGTAACCCGCCATGACGTCATCTCCAAGAATTTTGGAAACCCTCCACGACGTCACCTTAACGGATCTTTATCTTAAATTACTTTTCGAAAATTGAGGCGTCCAATTAGCTGGATAATCATCATTTTGGCCTCCTCGTCTTTTGCGCCTGCCTATCGCCCCTTTCCTTATAAATAGGATCCGAAAGCCATCTCATATTTTTCTCCTTCCTTCTCTCGTAACCTCTCTGCCGCTCAAGCTCCACCGCCGCTGCAGAGCACTTCGTCTTCCTCAACCTCGGCCGCTGCATCAACCTGAGTCGATCCATATAACGGTGGCGACTCTCGACAGCAGATCGGTAGCTGTAAGTTTCTGCCTTTTCATACCTTAGATCCGCACTAGGGTTTGCGAGCTTTTCCGTGTTCTTCATAGTTCATCGTGGTTCATCGTATTTCATCTTCCAGGCTGTACTATGAGCTTCTTTGATCTAAAAATGATGCTAAGCCAGTGCGGTAGTTGTTTTATTTCCACTTTATTATCAGTAGATCCCCTTTCCTGGAAGAACAATCTTGTGCAAGCTCATGAACTCATCTATACTGGTTTTTAGGTCTAGATTTATTTTTCCTTTCCTGAACAACCTTTGATCCAAAATAGTAGCAGCAGCCTGTGAAACTTGTTGATCCTAGTACTTAGCCAACTTTTTCGTTGCGGGCAACTCTTGAATATCTTTCTCATGGCGGCTTACCATGCCGGCTTATTTTCCTTCATATATCATTAGCCCTTATTTAAGCCGCCATTATACATCTGTACTGCAATTATTATCTTGAAATTCCACCACTTAGTTTGAGCCGGCAAATTACTTCCTTTTAGATTGTCTTTCGCCATGCCACTGAAGACGACAACAGTTTGCAACTGGGTCACTTCCATAGTCACTGAAGATACCCTAAAGGATTTTGTCACTGTCGGATATTTACCAGAGAAGAGCATCTTGTCTTACCGCGCCCCTGACCCGGCCGAACAAAGACCTCAGCCAAAGGATGGTGAAGTAATCGTCTTTACCGATCATATGAACCAGGGCTTTTTGCCGCCCGGCTCAAAATTCTTTAGAGATGTTTTACACTTTTTCAAGCTTCATCTGCAAGACATTGGACCCAATTCCATATCAAACATCTGTAGCTTCCAGGTTTTCAGCGAGGTTTATCTTCAAGAAGAATCTACTGTTGAACTCTTCAGAGAATACTTCTATTTGAACCGCCAGAATGAGTATACCAACGGCCCCAGTTTAGAACTTGGCGGGATTTCGATTCAGCGCAGACGAGATGCTATCTTTCCTCTAGTAGTCTTGCGAAGCCATCCCAAGGACCGGAACCAAACCTGGTTCTATTGCAAAGATACGTCGCCGGCTGATGAGAAACCAATGCCGGGTTATCGCGCTGAGCATCTTGACGCTAAATATTCACTCCCTGATAAACTTTCTGCCGCTGAACGCAAGAAACTTCACCCAACAATCAAAAGGGTTCAAGCCTTGCTGGGAAACAGCTTAACTGGAGTTGACTTGATCCGCTGTTTGATAGCATGGCGGATCATCACTCTGAGCCACCGATCTGACTTGATGTGCAACTACACCGGAGGAACAGACGATCCATTACGTCATAGCTCCCTTCGTCTGACCGAAGAAGCCATTGTTGAAACGGCGACCACCCTTGTCAACAGCAAATATGAAGACTGCAACAAAGTAGGGTTGAATCCTTTCTGCAAGCTTAACCCGGCACCAGAGGTAAGCCTCTTGACTCCTTTTTTCTCAGCAGTTAAGTATTTGCATGAGTTTCAACATGCTATCTCTCTATAGGCTAAATCTGACTTTTGGAAAGCCAAATATGATCATGAGGCTGCCAAAAAAGCTAGAGCCGCTGCAATAGCCGCCAAGAAGACCGCCAGGAAATCTAGGAAGAAACCAACTGCTTCTGATTTACTCAAGTTGGATGACATCTCTGAGTTGGAGGTAGCCCATGACTCTCTTGGCCTGCTTTTTAACAATCTTATTGACACTGACTATTATCAGGATGACACGGGGGCCAGCCAGGCAGTTGAAGAAGAGGTAACTATTATTTCCTCCGACTCAGAACCTTTACCAAGACAGAAACCTCGGCGGGTAACCCGGAAAGTAAGGTTTTCACACCCCTTGGCTTATTTATATCCTCATTTTGTTTTGAGAAAACAGCAACATGAGAGCCGCCGTTAGACCCGGACTAGTGGAGACGATGAGTTACCCTCCGGTTTACCGAAAACTCCTCGGAAATGCCAAAACGAGTTTCATTTACATCTTAACTCTGATGAACGAGTCACTTTTATAAGTCACTCAACTATAATTCCATTTTTGCAGGAGATTGCTCGTTCCTCCTCTGGTGATTCTTCACAGACTCAGCTGCCGTCTTTTAAGACCACACCCGGGTAAAGATAATTATCCTTCTTCTGCATCTTTATGTCCATATTGTTATACTGACTCATCAATTTCTTCTTGGTGGTCAAGCAAAGACCAAGAAGTCCAAGGTGGCCAAACCGGCTGAAGACCCGAAAGCCGCTGAACTGACGCAACTGACTCTTGCTCGGGAACAACCTGAAGCACCGGAAGACCCCGCTGTCAACGTTCAACCAGATCTTCCTGAGCCGTCTGTTGACGAAACCATTCTCAATCCATCCACTGCTGAACCGTCAAGCTCCGCTAACCTGCCGGAGACTTACGGCAATGATGTTTTAATCACTGGTAGCAGATTCGTTGAACCGGGTAATCCAACTGTGCTGGCAAGACACTCCGCCAAGCAAGAGGTCATGGAGAGGCATAAAGTGAGGTTTGATGTCTCCCACTACACCCATCTGAGTATAGGCGAAGTACTATCTGGCTATCTTAGCCAAGTCAACTCCAGCCGTGACTCAGAGATTGAAATGGCCAAACAGATGTATCAGAAATATGAGGTATGTTCTCTGGTTTATATAAGTTACATACCCTGGCAGCCCCCAAGTCTGCGGAATATGATAAGAGTGAATGATCCATAGACTTTTAATAAACTTATAAGCTTTTACCTTAAACTCCATTCGATCCCCGGTTTACAACCAAACCGGACACTGATAGTTTTTCAATGTGCATGTGCAGTCCCCAAGGGCCGGTTTAATCAGTATGAATGAACCGGTTATTAAGTAGGAAAAAAAACAATATGCATTAGCCCCCAAGTGCCAAGTGGTCTTGCTTGCAAAGCACTTGGGACTTCTGGAAAAAATCCAATTCCTTTGACAATAAGATTGCGCTGACAGACATTAGCCCCCAAGTGCCAAGTGTTTATTGCTTGCAAAAGGACTTGGGACTTGCTTTTATAATCCGCCATGAAACTAACAACCTTATTCTGTATACAGGCTGCAACCGCAGAACTGGAATCCCAATTGACTGAAGCCAAGACCCGGCTGTCGACTCAGGAGACTGAAACAAAGAAAATTGAATCCAAACTCCAGTTGAGCATGTCTGAAGCAGAGAAACTGAAGACCAGTTTTAATGCAGATAAAAATTCTTGGGCCGATGAGAAGACTGCCCTGACGCAGCGTGCTAAAACGGCCGAGGCGGCTCTGAAAGAAGTTACCGCTGAACTCACTGGTTTAAAGAACCGTGTGTCTCAGATGGTTTCTGCAATCTTCGGTGAGTCACCTTATTATTTACTTAAAGTCTATATTTTTCACCATAATGTAAAACGCCTACTTAACTTATTGGAAATACCTCATAGGTCCCCAGAGCAGCAATCTGAGTCAAGATAGTCTGACAAAGCTGAAGGCGGTTTACACTCTTGCGGAGCAATTGTACACTGGAGCTTAGCGGGCTCTTGCCATTATCTCCCCAGCGAACCAAGGATCAAACTTATTGAGTGATGTCTTGAAGAAGTTGTCCATCTTACCTGCTAGGTTTCAGGAAGTCAAGCGTTCCTGTGCGAGAGCCAGGGCCGTAACTGCTTTGAGCCGCTCCAAAGCCTGGGTACCGGAGTTAGACCCGGCAGACGTAGCCAAGGGGTACCCCAGCTTTAAGGGAGATGGAAGTCCCTTCGATCAAGAAGACTTTGCTGCTTGTGTAAATGAGATTCATCCTCATGCCACCATCATTGCTGAAGAAACCAATCTCACCAAGTATCAGCCGGGTTTTGATGCAGAAAATAAGAAGATGGCCACTCCTTCATATAAAGTGACCGATTTAATCCCGCCGGTTCGGCCGCACACTTTTGCCCCGGAAATTGACCCATCTGGCCTGATTGATGATGAATCTGAGTTTGTCGCCCTTCAGGGCTTTGACTGGTCCAAACCCCATTTCCAGATGGTGGAGGAGGACGAACCGGCAAGGGATGAGTTGCAACCATCTAGTCAACCCGGCCAGGCTTCATGAACCGGCGCCAGTCTATCATCTTCTATGTGTGAAATAAAAAACAGTATTATCTTTTTTGGGCTCCAAACGCCTTGTAATAGGCTAGCTTAAAACTTCATGTTCTGCTTATGCCATCATGCATATTGTGCTGCGTACAACACTTTTATCTGTCATATGAAGATATGCTTTACATCCCTTGCAATATCAGTAGTGTTGAATCTGTTCCTGCATGCAATACATAAAATTGCCCTGGCGGTTTATCACCGAACGGGTCATAACGCCCAATACACAACCATGGAAACCAACATAACTGTATAATTAAGGCCGGATGTAAAGATAGTTAAGGCTGGAAAACCTCCAATTGAAGAGACACAGATAAGCCTGCTATGAATTTTAACTTTGAAACACAACGGCAATATCATACCTGTGATCTTGAATTTGAACTGCCAGTTTATGTAACCCGAACAGTAAGGGTGATAACCCAATCTTTAGAAGCCAACGCTTCCATACGTATGATGACTGTCATACACTGGCGATTTATCTTCAAAAAACCAAGCCGGGTTAAATTGAAACCATACTTATACTTAGATGTTAGACGACAAGCCGCAGAATAAAACAAAGATTGTCTTTCACAGAAAAATTTGGAGGCTTCTAATTCGAATACGATCAGTAAAACGGACCAAGGGGTTAAGCTAGGATTAGAATACGATCATGTAGCCCCTAGTGGTTTTGGCGGTGGCCGATCAAGAGGGTACCGACAACTATGTTCTCCTTGGTTCGAATACGACCTATGTTTGAACAAGAAGCCCCCAAATGACCTTGAGAATTTTTTAACGACTCTGATTCGAATACGATCAAAGTCGGACCCAAAAGGGGTTAAGCTATGATTCAAATACGATCAAGAAGCCCCCTAGTGAGTTTGGCATTGCGCCGATCAAGAGGGTACCGACAACTATGTTCTCTTTGGTTCGAATACGACCTATGTTTGAACAAGAAGCCCCCTAGTGACCATATGGTTTTAACGGCTAGATTCGAATACGATCATGAGCCGAACCAAATGGTTAAGATAGATTTGAACACAATCAGCCCCTAATTGGTCAATTTGAATTTATCATGATGAAGACATGTGACTATTGAGAATGAAAAGGGTAAAGGTCCTACTTTATTACTTATTATAATATATACAATGTCAAAGTATGTACATCATGAGAGCCGGTGGCTCAAGTATATGAAGATGAGCGATATTCCATGGCCGGCGGGTCTCTTCCTCCGACTTACGTGAGTCTTTGTGCTCTCAAACATCAATAGGGTAGTATGACCCGTTGTTCAAGTTCCTGCTGACCACAAAAGGTCCTTCCAAAGGTGGGGATAATTTGTGTGCATTAGTTTGATCCTGGATGAGCCAGAGCACCAAGTCACCTTCTTGAAAGGTTCTGGACGTAACTTGGCAGCTGTGATAACGGCGCAGGTCCTGTTGGTAAATCGCCGAGCGGGCTGCTGCTAAGTCACGCTCTTCATCTAACAGGTCAAGTGCATCCCGACGGGCTCGTTCGTTATCAGCTTCAACGTAAGCCGCGATGCGAGGTGAGTCATGACGGATGTCACTAGGCAAGACTGCCTCTGCTCCATAAACCATGAAGAAAGACGTATAACCCGTAGACCTATTAGGGGTAGTATTGATGCTCCATATCACAGAGGGTAACTCCTCCACCCAACAACCCGACGTTCGTTGTAAAGGAACCATAAGCCGGGGCTTGAGACCTTTCAAGATTTCCTGATTGGCTCTTTTAGCTTGACCATTGGATTGGGGGTGAGCTACTGATGAAACATCAAGCCGGATATGCTCACGTTGGCAGAATTCCTCCATAGCACCCTTGGACAGATTAGTACCACTGTCAGTTATAATGCTGTGTGGAAAGCCAAAACGAAAGATCACCTTTTTCATGAATTGAACCGCCGTGGCTGCATCACACTTACTAACCAGCTCTGCCTCAACCCACTTTGTGAATTTGTTAACTGCCACGAAAAGGTGTGTCTTTTAATCTTTGGATCTTTTGAAAGGTCCAACCATGTCGAGCCCCCAGACTGCAAACAACCAAGTAATTGGAATCATCCGCAATTCTTGAGCCGACATGTGTTCCCGTCGTGAGAATTTCTGACAACCATCACACCTACCGACCAGATCCTCTGCATTAGCATGAGCCGTCAGCCAGTAAAAACCATGACAGAAGGCTTTGGCTACAAGAGACTTTGAACCGGCATGATGGCCACAATCTCCTTCTTGGATTTCCCGAAGAATTTCTTGACCTTCCTCAGGAGAGACACATCGTTGAAACGCCTCTGTGACACTGCGATGATGCAACTCACCATTGGCAATTGTCATTGATTTAGACCACCGGGTTATTTGTCTAGCCAAGGTCTCATCCTCAGGCAACTCGCCCCGGGTCATATAAGCCAAATATGGCACTGTCCAATCTGGGATGACGTGAAGAGCCACCACCAATTGTGCTTCCAGGTCTGGAATAGCCAAGTCTTCCTCTGTAGGCAACTTGACAGAAGGGTTATGCAAAACATCTTAGAAAGTGTTAGGTGGCACCGGCTTACACTGAGACCCCAGCCGACTTGAATCATTAGCCACTTCATTCTTTCTGCGATCAATGTGTTCCACTTGGTAAACCTTGAAGTGTCCAGCAATGGCATCAACTTCACGACGATAAGCCGCCATGAGAGGATCTTTGGAATCCCACTTGCCTGATACTTGTTGAGCCACCAAATCTGAGTCGCCAAAGCACCTTACCCGGCTCAAGATCATCTCCTTAGCCATCCGAAGACCATGGAGCAAGGCCTCATACTCAGCTGCATTGTTAGTATAGGGAAACATCAACCATAGCACATAACAAAATTTGTCACCTCGAGGGGAAGCTAAAACAACTCTAGCCCCCGAGCCCTCTAATTGCCTGGACCCATCAAAATGAATAGTCCAATATGTGTTGTCCAGCTTCTCTTCAGGCATCTGCAGCTTTGTCCAATCATTGATGAAGTCCACTAGTGCTCGAGATTTGATAGCAGTGCATGGCACATACTTTAAACCATGAGGCCCAAGTTCAATGGCCCACTTGGCAACTCGTCCTGTGGCTTCTCTATTTTGAATTATATCTCCTAAAGGAGCAGAGCTAACCACAATGATGGGATGACCCTGAAAATAATGCTTAAGCTTCCGGCTCGCCATGAACACCCCATAAACAAGTTTCTGCCAATGTGGATATCTCTGTTTGGACTCAATGAGCACCTCACTGATGTAGTAAACCGGCCGTTGAACCGGATATTCCTTGCCATCCTCTTTGCGCTCTACTACAATGGCCACACTGACAGCACGTGTGTTAGCAGCCACATATAACAATAATGGCTCCTTATCAATGGGAGCAGCAAGGACCGGTGGCTCAGCAAGCTGTCTCTTCAGATCTTCAAAGGCAGTGTTAGTAGCATCACTCCAGACAAAATCATCTATCTTCTTCATCATTTGATACAGCAGTATGGCCTTCTCACCTAACCAGCTTATGAACCGACTTAAAGCAGCGACACGACCCGCCAACCGCTGAACGTCATTGATGCACGCCGTCTTAGCTAAAGATGTAATTGCTTTGATTTTCTCCGGGTTAGCCTCGATGCCTCTGTTAGAAGCCAAAAAACCCAAAAGCTTGCCCGCTGGCACTCCAAAAACGCACTTGGCCTGGTTAAGCATCATCTTGTAGACCCGGAGGTTACCAAAGGTTTCCTTCAGATCATCTATCAAGGTCTCCTTCTCTCTGGACTTCATCACAATATCGTCCACATAAGCATGAACATTGCACCCAATCTGATTGTGAAGATAGTTCTACACACATCGCTGATAAGTCGCCTGGGTACTCTTAAGTTCAAAAGGCATAGACACATAGCAGAAGGCTCCAAAAGGAGTAATAAAAGCCGTCTTCTCCTGGTCCTTAACTGCCATCTTGATATGATGATAACCAGAATAAGCATCCAAAACGCTCAAACGCTCACAACCCGCCGTAGCATCAATGATTTGATCAATACGGGGGAGAGCGAAAGGATCAGCCGGACAAGCCTTGTTTAAGTCTGTTTAATCCACACACATACGCCAGGTGCCGTTCTTTTTAAGCACGAGCACCGTGTTAGCCAACCACTCTGGATGAAAAACCTCAATAATGAACCCAGCCGCCAAGATCCGGGCCACTTCTTCACCAATGGCCTTCCGCCTCTCCTCATTGAACCGCTGAAGAAATTGCTTGACTGGCTTAAATTTTGGATCAATATCAAGAGTGTGCTCAGCGAGTTCTCTCGGTACACCTGGCATGTCAGAAGGTTTCCATGCAAAGATGTCCCAGTTCTCATGGATGAACTCGATGAGCACGCTTTCCTATTTAGGATCCAGATTAGCACTGATACTAAACTGCTTAGATGAGTCACCTGGAACAAAATCGACAAGCTTGGTGTCATCAGTCGACTTAAACTTCAGGACCAGCTCATGTTCTGTAGTTGGCTTTTTCAAAGATGTCATGTCCGCCGGGTCAACATTGTCTTTGTAAAACTTTAACTCCTCTATTGCACAAACAGATTCAGCGTAAGCAGCATCGCCTTCCTCACATTCCAAGGCTATCTTCTGACTCCCATGCACTATGATGGTACCCTTATGACCCGACATCTTAAGCTACAAATAAACGTAACACGACCGTGCCATGAACTTGGCATAAGCCGGTCATCCAAACAGGCGTGATACAAGCTCTTGATTTTCACCACCTCAAAAGTTAACTTCTCATCCCTAGAATCATGCTCATCTCCAAAGGATACTTCCAGTTCAATCTTGCCCACTGGGTACACCGACTTACTAGGCACCACTCCATGGAAAACAGTGTTTGCCATTTTAAGATTTTTGTCAGTCAACCCCATGCGACGGAAAGTCTCATAATAGAGGATGTTGATGCTACTTCCTCCGTCCATGAGTAGTTTAGTGAATTTATATCCACCAACTTGAGGTGCCACCACCAAGGCCAGGTGACCCGGATTGTCAACCCGAGGGGGTGGGTGGGTGATCTTCCCTACTCCATAGAATAGGTTGCTCAGACCATCTCAAATAACGAGGGACTGCCGGCTCAACAGCATTCACAGCCCTCTTATGAAGCTTCTGGTCCCGTTTGCACAAACTGGTGCTGAACACATGATACTGTCCACTATTCATCTGCTTTGGATTGCTCTGGTATCTAGATTGCTGCTGCTGTTGCTGACCTCCCTGGCCAGATTGCTGATTATAGCCACCTTGATTTCCTTGAGAGCCTTGAAAATTGGAATTTGAACCACCGCCCGGACCATGAAAACCGCCACCACCTGATCCACCTCCTGGGCCATGATTGCTATTGAACATGTTAGAGTTCTTGAAAGCCTTCATGATCATACAGTCCTTCCACAGGTGAGTGGCCGATTTCTGTTGAGTACCGTGCCTTGGACATGGCTCATTTAACAACTGCTCAAGAGTGGGACCTGACCCACCGGACCAAGGAGGTGGCCTCCCCTTACGTCGCTGGTTGTTGCCCTGTGCATTGGTGTTAGCCACAAACTCTGAGCCACCGTCAGCCTTACGTTTATTATTGCCTCCTTGATTTGCCGAGTTATGCTGATGACCCTTGGCATTGCCGTTCTTCTTCCCCTTCCCCGTCTTCTCATCGTCAGACTCAGGATCCTTGGTACTGTCAGAGTCGGCGTACTTGACTAGAGACGCCATCAGCTGGCCCATATCATTACAATCGCGCTTGAGCCGCCCCAACTTCTGTTTCAGAGGCATAAAACGGCAATTTTTCTCCAACATTAAGACTGCGGAGCCGGCATCCATCTTATCAGATGAATGTATTATGGCTTTGACCCGACGCACCCAATGAGTCATGGATTCACCTTCCTCTTGTTTACAATTAGTCAGATCCACAATTGACATGGGTTGCTTGTAGGTGTCTTTGAAATTCCGAATAAATCGGGCTTTTAATTCTGCCCATGAACCGATGGAATTGGGTGGCAACCCCTTCAACCAAGTGCGGGCCGTTCCATCCAACATCATGATAAAGTACTTGGCCATTGCCGCGTCACTGACCTCTAGTAGTTCCATGGCCATCTCATAGCTTTCAATCCATGACCCTGGCTGTAAATCGGCCGTGTAATTAGGCACCTTTCGAGGCCCCTTGAAATCCTTGGGCAAATGCTCATTACGCAGAGCCGGTACTAAGCAAGGGATACCTCTAGTCCTTGTGGCCATGCCTGCCTTATCAGAGGTCGTCGGATGAACTGGAAAAGACTGGTGAGCCGCCTACTGAGCCGCCTGCTTAGTTGCCCGTTGAGCCGCCCACTCAACCTCTTGGCGGATCCTATCCTGGTCAACCAAGTTAAGAGCTCCATCACGTGCCGGGTCATGCCCGCACGACTGGTCACGGCGCTGGGCGTTGCTTGAGACGGCGGCTGAATCTATGTGCCTGCTATAACTCGGGCTCCGGCTTGGGTGAGGGGTCGAATGAATCCTGTCTCGACTATAAGAATATGCCTCCTGCTGCACCAGAGCCGTCTGAAGAAGTTCTCTGACCCTTCGGGTTTCAATCATTGTCGGAGAGTCACCCTCCGCTGGGAGAGCCACCAATCGCGCCGCCGCAGCGATCATGTTCTCCAAAGGGTTAGAATAATGACCTGGTGGTGTTGGTACATAACGAGGTGAAGCAGTATTCATACGAGGAGGTTCCATCACCCGTGGTTGAACCGGCGCCCCAGCCCGGGGTGTTGCCACCCGGTTTACCTCCGGCGGGTTACTGGGGCCTGCACCGGGTGTGCGGAAGAGGTTTCTAGGATCATAAGTCATAGGCAGACGTGATTGAGCCTTCTGCTGTCTTCTCCTCATGACCTCATTTGATGCGTTCAGATCCATCGTAAGCTGAAAAGCCTTTGATTGAATCTGCTGAGCTCGAGCATCCAAAGCCGCCCGCTCCGCGGCCATCCTGACGTCCTTCGCTGCTAGGTTTTCCTTGGCTTGTACTACCTCCTCACGTAACCGTGCCACTTCTGCATCGTGCTGAGCCTGATCCACCGGGCTAACCACGACAGTTAACAAGGCTGTCATCCTATCCATGAGATCCATCAGTACCTAAGCCGGCGGGCGCGCATGGCCTCCTGCCCCGGCCGCCACCGACTCGGAGGTTATCACTGCCGCAGTTGTGGAGTTTTGAACGAGTTGCATGCCAGTCATGAAGATCCCTGCCCTGCTTGGCGGCTCAAAGGGGTCCGGAATACTGTTGCCATCGGAATAGCCCCCAAGCCCACCATATTGCAATTAATACAATGAATCCGTCTCACCTGTGGACAATCCACCGTCAGAGCAGATGGTCGTCTCATCGACAGACACCGATCCTTGATACGTCCATTTGCATCATGCTTTTATATCAATATTTATTGTATTATGGGCTATTATTATACATTATGTCACAATACTTATGCTTATTCTCTCTTATTTTACAAGGTTTACATAAAGAGGGAGAATGCCGGCAGCTGGGATTCTGGCTGGAAAAGGAGCAAATATTAGAGACCTATTCTGCATAGCTCCAAAAGTCCTGAAACTTCACGGATGATGTTTTCCAAATATATAAAAAACATTGAGCGCAAGAACTTCACCAGGAGGGATACACCCTGCCCATGAGGGTGGGGGGCGTGCCCTACCCCCCTGGGCATGCCCCCTACCTCGTGGGCCCCCTGGTGGCCCTCCGGTTACCATCTTCTGCTATATGGACTCTTTCGATGGGAAAAAAAATCATAAGCCATATTCTCGGACGAAACTCCGCCGCCACGAGGCGGAACCTTGGCGGAACCAATCTAGGGTTCTGGCAGGGCTGTTCTGCCGGGGAAACTTCCCTCCCGGAGGGGGAAATCATCGCCATCGTCATCACCAATGCTCCTCTCATCGAGAGAGGGCAATCTCCATCAACATCTTCATCAGCACCATCTTATCTCAAAACCCTAGTTCATCTCTTGTATCCAATTCTTGTCTCCAAGTCCGGGATTGATGCTAGTAGGTTGCTAGTAGTGTTAATTACTCCTTGTAGTTGATGCTAGTTGGTTTAATTGGTGGAAGATCATATGTTCAGATCCTATATGCATATTAGTACCCCTCTGATTATGAACATGTTTATGCTTTGTGAGTAGTTACTTTTGTTCCTGAGGACATGGGAGAAGTCTTGCTATTAGTAGTCATGTGAATTTGGTATTCGTTCGATATTTTGATGAGATGTATGTTGTCTCTCCTCTGGTGGTGTTATGTGAATGTCGACTACATGACACTTCACCATTGTTTGGGCCTAGAGTAAGGCATTGGGAAGTAATAAGTAGATGATGGGTTGCTAGAGTGACAGAAGCTTAAACTCTAGTTTATGCGTTGCTTTGTAAGGGGCTGATTTGGATCCATATGTTTCATGCTATGGTTAGGTTTACCTTAATACTTTTGTTGTATTTGCGGATGCTTGCAATAGAGGTTAATCATAAGTGGGATGTTTGTCCAAGTAAGGGCATCACCCAAGCACCGGTCCACCCACATACCAAATTATCAAAGTACCGAACGCGAATCATATGAGCGTGATGAAAACTAGCCTGACGATATTCCCATGTGTCCTCGGGAGCGCTTTACATCATATAAGAGTTTGTCCAGGCTTGTCCTTTGCTACAAAAAGTATTGGGCCACCTTGCTGCACCTTATTTACTTTTGTTACTTGTTGCTCGTTACAAATTATCTCATCACAAAACTATCTGTTACCACTTATTTCAGTACTTGCAGAGAATACCTTGCTGGAAACCGCTTATCATTTCCTTCTGCTCCTCGTTGGGTTCGACACTCTTACTTATCGAAAGGACTACGATAGATCCCCTATACTTGTGGGTCATCAAGACTCTTTTCTGGCGCCATTGCTGGGGAGTGAAGCGCCTTTGGTAGGTGGAATTTGCTAAGGAAAAATTTATATAGTGTGCTGAAATTTACTGTCACTTGTTACTATGGAAAGTAATCCTATGATGGGCTTGTTCGTGGTATCTTCACCCCGACCAGTAGAGCAAAGAGTTGCTCCTCAACCTACTGAACCTACTGAAAATGAAAATGCTTGCTTCGAAATTCCTTTGGGTATGGTAGAAAAACTGCTAGCTAATCCTTTTTTGGGATATGGAACAAAACATCCTGATGAACATCTAATATATGTGGATGAAGTTTGTGGATTATTTAAGCTTGCAGGTGTACCCAGAGATGTTGTTAAGAAGAAGGTCTTCCCTTTATCTTTGAGGGGAGATGCATCGACATGGTATAGGCTATGTGATGATATGGAGTCTTGGATTACAAAGGATTGAAATTGGAATTTCATCAAAAGTTTTATCCTATGCATCTTGTTCATCGTGATCGCAATTATATATATAATTTTTGGCCTCGCGAAGGAGAAAGCATCGCTCAAGCTTGGGGGAGGCTTAAATCAATGTTATATTCATGCCCCAATCATGAGCTCTCAAGAGAAATGATTATTCAAAATTTTTATGCTCGGCTTTCTGATAACAATCGCAGCATGCTTGATTCTTATTGTGCTAGCTCTTTTATGATGAAGACTATTGAATTCAAATGGGATTTATTGGAAAGAATTAAACGCAACTCCGAAGACTGGGACCTCAACAATGGTAAGGAGTCAGGTATGATACCTAGTTTTGATTGTGTTAAATATTTTATGGATACCGACATTTTTCGTAAATTTAGCACTAAATATGGACTTGACTCTGAGATAGTAGCTTCTTTCTGTGAATCTTTTGCTGCTTATGTTGATCTCCCCAAGGAGAAGTGGTTTAAATATCATCCTCCCATAGAAGTAAAAGTAGCTACACCTATTAAAGTTGAAGAAAAGACTATTACTTATAATGATCCTATTGTTCCTACTTCTTATGTTGAGAAACCGCCTTTCCCTGTTAGGATCAAGGATCATGCTAAAGCTTCAACTGTGGTTCGTAAAAGCAATATTAAAACATATACACCTTCTGAGCAAGTTAAAGTTGAACCTAATATTGCTATTGTTAACGATCTCTTGTCTAATAATATAGATGGGCATGTTATTTATTTCTGTGATGAAACTGCTAGAATTGCTAAACCCCGTGATACAGATAAACCTAGACCTGTGGTAGGTATGCCTATTATTTCTGTTAAAATAGAAGATCATTGTTATCATGGCTTATGTGATATGGGTGCTAGTGCTAGTGCAATACCTATTGACTTATACAAAGAAATTATGCATGACATTGCACCTGTTGAGTTAGAAGATATTGATGTCACAATTAAACTTGCTAATAGAGATACTATTTCACCAATGGGAATTGTTAGAGATGTTGAAGTCTTGTGTGGGAAAACTAAATATCCTGCTGATTTTCTTGTTCTTGGTTCCCCACAAGATAGCTTCTGTCCCATTATATTTGGTAGACCCTTCTTAAATATTGTTAATGCTACCATAGATTGCAAAATAGATGTTGTTACTATCGGTTTAGATGATATGACCCATGAATTTAATTTTTCTAAATTTAGTAGACAACACCGTGAAGAAGAATTACCTAGTAAAGATGAAATTATTGGTCTTGCTTCTATTGCCGTACCTCCTAGTGATCCTTTAGAACAATATTTGCTAGACCATGAAAATGATATGTTTATGAATGAAAGAAGGGAATTAGATGAAGCATTCTTTAAACATGAACCTATTCTGAAACACAATTTACCTGTTGAAATCCTAGGAGATCCTCCTCCACCCAAGGGTGATCCCGTGTTTGAGCTTAAACCGTTACCGAATACTCTTAAATATGCTTATCTTGATGAGGAAAACATATATCCTGTTATTATTAGTGCTAACCTTTCAGAACATGAAGAAGAGAGATTATTGAAAATTCTGAAGAAGCACCGTGCTGCTATTGGGTATACTCTTGATGATCTTAAGGGCATTAGTCCCACTCTATGCCAACATAAAATTAATTTGGAAGAAGATGCTAAACCAGTTCATGATCATCAACGCCGTCTGAATCCTAAAATGAAAGAGGTGGTAAGAAAGGAGATACTAAAGCTCCTTGAGGCAGGTATAAGTTACCCCGTTGCTGATAGTCAGTGGGTAAGCCCTGTCCATTGTGTCCCTAAGAAGGGAGGTATTACTGTTGTTCCTAATGACAAAGATGAATTGATTCCTCAAAGAATTATTACTGGTTATAGGATGGTAATTGATTTCCGCAAATTAAATAAGGCTACTAAAAAGGATCATTACCCCTTACCTTTTATCGATCAAATGCTAGAAAGATAATCCAAACATACACATTTTTGCTTTCTAGATGGTTATTCTGGTTTCTCTCAAATACCTGTGTCAGCCAAAGATCAATCAAAGACTACTTTTACATGCCCTTTTGGTACTTTTGCTTATAGAAGTATGCCTTTTGGTTTATGTAATGCACCAGCTACCTTTCAAAGATGCATGATGGCTATATTCTCTGACTGCTGTGAAAAGATTTGTGAGGTTTTCATGGATGACTTTTCCGTCTATGGATCTTCTTTTGATGATTGCTTGAGCAACCTTGATCGAGTTTTGCAGAGATGCGAAGAAACTAATCTTCTCCTGAATTGGGAAAAGTGCCACTTTATGGTTAATGAAGGTATTGTATTGGGGCATAAATTTTATTAAAGAGGTATTGAAGTTGATAAAGCCAAGGTTGATGCTATTGAAAAGATGCCATGTCCCAAGGACATCAAAGAAAAGGAGCCGAGAACCCCGTTGCAGACAGTGCAACATGTCGTCCCAGGATTCGGAAGGAGAAAGCTATGTGGCTAATTACCTTGCAGACCCTAAGGTCTATGGAGAGGTGGAGCATTATGGTTGGACCACGGAAGAAGAAGAAGACTATGAACCCAAGGGAAAGGAGGAGACGAGCTCAGATGAAGATGAAGTCCCACTACCTCAACCTGGGGACATGCATGTGGAGTTCAAAAAGTCAAGCCTCCCGGATAGGGTAAAGAAACCTAAGATCGAGTTTATCCCTTTTTGACTCTTGCAGGAAAACAAGCAGGAACTATGCAAAAAGATACTGAGCCTAGAACAGGAGATCGAGGACCTAAGGGACCAAAATTCTGTTCTCAAACGCAAATTAAGGAAGAAGCCTACGCCATCAACAAAATCACCACCGTCTCCTCCAACAAAGAAGAATTGAGTATCTGGTATGGGCACTCCACTTGGCAACTGCCAAGCTTGGGGGAGTGCCCCGGTATCGTATCACCATCACTTTTATCTTTACCTTTTTTCTTAGTTCGATCCTTTTGGTAATATCTTGATCTAGTAGAATAAAAGTTCTTAGTATGATCTAGTTGTGAGGTTTGCTTTATTATTCTTCTATGTAATCGAGTCCGTGAGCTATATAAGAAAGATTAGTGTTGAGTCAAGGGCTTGCTTATTTTTGCCATGATCCAAAATAAAGGAATAAAAGAAAAGAGAAAGAAATAAAAAGAAACAAAGAGATCATGTAAGTCTTATGGAGAGTAATGAGCTCACATAGAAAGAGTATGATGAATAAAAGTTGTTGAGAGTTGACAAACACAGTTTTGGTCATCGTTGCAATTAATAGGAAGTAATAAAGAAAGAGAGGTCTTCACATATAAATATACTATCTTGGACATCTTTTATGATTGTGAGCACTCATTAAAATATGACATGCTAAAGAGTTGACATTGGACAAGGAAGACAATGTAATGGGTTATGTTTTCTTACATCTGAGATAAATTATATTGTCTTGGATCTTCCAACATGATGAGCTTGCCTTTCCCCCTCATGCTAGCCAAATTCATTGCACCAAGTAGAGATACTACTTGTGCTTCCAAATACCCTTAAACCAGTTTTGCCATGAGAGTACACTATACCTAACTTTGGATTGAGTAAGATCCATCAAGTAAGTTGTCATCGGTGCAAGCAATAAAAATATTGGTCTCTAAATATGTATGATTGATTGGTGTGGAAGAAATAAGCTTTATACGATCATGTGATAAGTAATAAAAGCGACAGACTGCATAATAAAGGTCCATATCACAAGTGGCAATATAAAGTGACGTTCTTTCGCATTAGGATTTTGTGCATTTACCCACAAAAGCACACGACAACCTCTGCTTCCCTCTGCGAAGGGCCTATCTTTTACTTTTATCTCCTACACTGCAAAAGAGTCATGGTGATCCTCACCCTTTCTTTTTTTTACATTTTATCCTTTGGCAAGCACAATATGTTGGAAAGATCCTGGTATATATGGCTAATTGGATGTGGGTTTTCATGAACTATTACTGTTGACATGACCCTTGAGGTAAAACGTTGGGAGGCAAAAACTATAAGCCCCTATCTTTCTTTGTGTCCGATTAAAACTCCAGACCCATAAGTATTGTGTGAGTGTCAGCAATTGTGAAAGATTATATGATAGTTGAGTATGTGGACTTGCTGAAAAGCTCTTATACATTGACTCTTTCCTATGTTATGATAAATTGCAATTTCTTCAATGACTGAGATTATAGTTTGTTAGTTTTCAATGAAGTTTATGATTCATACTTGATATTGTGATTGAATTATTACTCTAGCATAAGATATCATATGACAAGAATTATATAAGTTGCTGTTCTAAGAATGATCATGATGCCCTCATGTCCGTATTTTATTTTTATCGACACCTTATTCTCTAAACATGTGGACATATTTTTCGATTTCGGCTTTTCGCTTGAGGACAAGCGAGGCCTAAGCTTGGGGGAGTTGATACGTCCATTTTGCAACATGCTTTTATATCAATATTTATTGCATTATGGGCTGTTATTACACATTATGTCACAATACTTATGCCTATTCTCTCTTATTTTACAAGGTTTACATAAAGAGGGAGAATGCTGGCAGTTGGGATTCTGGCTGGAAAAGAAGCAAATATTAGAGACCTATTCTACACAGCTCCAAAAGTCCTGAAACTTCACGGATGATGTTTTCCAAATATATAAAAAACATTGAGCGCAAGAACTTCACCAGGGGGCCACACCCTGCCCACGAGGGTGTGGGGCGCGCCCTACCCCCCTGGGCGCACCCCCCTACCTCGTGGGCCCCCTGGTGGCCCTTCGGCTACCATCTTCTGCTATATGGACTCTTTCAATGGGAAAAAAAATCATAAGCCATCTTCTCGGACGAAACTCCGCCGCCACGAGGCGGAACCTTGGCAGAACCAATCTAGGGTTCTGGCGGGGCTGTTCTGCCGGGGAAACTTCCCTCCAGGAGGGGGAAATCATCGCCATCGTCATCACCAACGCTCCTCTCATCGGGAGAGGGCAATCTCCATCAACATCTTCATCAGCACCATCTCATCTCAAAACCCTAGTTCATCTCTTGTATCCAATTCTTGTCTCCAAGTCCGGGATTGGTGCTAGTAGGTTGCTAGTAGTGTTAATTACTCCTTGTAGTTGATGCTAGTTGGTTTAATTGGTGGAAGATCATATGTTCAGATCCTATATGCATATTAATACCCCTCTGATTATGAACATGTTTATGCTTTGTGAGTAGTTACTTTTGTTCCTGAGGACATGGGAGAAGTCTTGCTATTAGTAGTCATGTGAATTTGGTACTCGTTCGATATTTTGATGAGATGTGTGTTGTCTCTCCTCTAGTGGTGTTATGTGAACATCGACTACAAGACAATTCACCATTGTTTGGGCTTAGAGGAAGGCATTGGGAAGTAATAAGTAGATGATGGGTTGGTAGAGTGATAGAAGCTTAAACCCTAGTTTATGCGTTGCTTCGTAAGGGGCTGATTTGTATCCATATGTTTCATGCTATGGTTAGGTTTACCTTAATACTTTTGTTGTATTTGCGGATGCTTGCAATAGAGGTTAATCATAAGTGGGATGTTTTTCCAAGTAAGGGCAGCACCCAAGCACCGGTCCACCCACATACCAAATTATCAAAGTATCGAACGCGAACCATATGAGCGTGATGAAAACTAGCCTGACGATATTCCCATGTGTCCTCGGGAGCACTTTACATCATATAAGAGTTTGTCCAGGCTTGTCCTTTGCTACAAAAAGGATTGGGCCACCTTGCTGCACCTTATTTACTTTTGTTACTTGTTGCTCGTTACAAATTATCTCATCACAAAACTATCTGTTACCACTTATTTCAGTACTTGCAGAGAATACCTTGCTGGAAACCGCTTATCATTTCCTTCTGCTCCTCGTTGTGTTCGACACTCTTACTTATCGAAAGGACTACGATAGATCCCCTATACTTGTGGGTCATCGATCCTTCAGAGAACTCTCCTCCATGGACGCATCCCACGAAGGCACACTTCACGGCGGGCTGAGTTCGGGCGGGTCTCGCACGCTGAGCCGTCTCGATGATGTCGGTGCAGATGTCCGACTCAGGGCCCGGCTCGCCGATCTGGCTGATGAAGACGTGGATTCCGCCGAAGGGGACTCGGTACCCGTACTCAATTGAGCTAGCATCGGGGCCCCAGCCAGCATCGTCGATGTAGAGCTTGCCGCGACGACTCTTGGTCATCCGGCGCACAACATATCCCTTGAGCCCTTCGAAATTGCCCTTCAAGAATTCAAATCCACCTTGCGCAGGCCCCACGGTGGGCGCCAACTGTCGTGGAATTGTCACGACAGATGTCCTAGTGAAAGGACTTAATCGTGGAGCCATCACAACTAGGAAGCTTAAAGGTGTTAAATGGGATAAAGGACACGAGGAGTTATACTGATTCGGCCCCTTGCGGTGAAGGTAATGGCCTAGTGCAGTTGAGGTGATATTGCTAGGGTTTCGATGACTAGGGAGCTAATACGCTTAACCTGGCTCTCTATCTGTTGTTTCTTACCCTAAGCCGCTGCCAGGTCGTCCCCTTATATACACTGGTTGACGCCTTGCGACCTATAGAGTCTCGGCCGGCTCATACAATGTGCCCGACTCGGTGACGTATCTTACATGCCTTACATTACAAGTCTATTCATACATGGCGGTTTATACTTACGGGCCTTAAGCTGCCTCTGGGCTTGGGCCTGTTATAAGCCTAACTGTGAACCACCATCTTGTATACTCTTCGGCTTCATACAGGTAAACCGCCATTGTGGTTGACCCGGTACCTCCTGGGCGGGTCATATCTGGTAGTCATATCCCCAACACGTAGGGTCTACACACTTATTGTTCGGTGACGCTAGAGTTGTAATGGGAATTGTATGTGGTTACCGAAAGTTGTTTGGAGTGTCGGATGAGATCCTGGATGTCACGAGGAGTTCCAGAATGGTCCGGAGGTAAAGACTTATATATGGGAAGTCCTATTTTGGCCACCGAAAAATGTTCGGGATTTTTTGGTATTGTATCGGGAAGGTTCTAGAAGGTTCCAGACTGGGGCCCACCTGCATGGGGATCCACATGAACATGGGTAGTGGGGGCAAGGCCCCACACCCTTGGTTAAGGCGCACCAAGACCCCCCCCCTTAGAAGGAATAAGATCATATCCCGAAGGGATAAGATCAAGATCCCTAAAAAGGGAGGATAACAATCAGTGGGGAAGGGGAAGGATGGGATTTCTTTCCTCCCACCTTTGCCAACGCCCCAATGGACTTGGAGGGTGCTACCTCTTGAGCACTGCGTTGGTTTTCCCCGAAGAGGAAGGGATGATGCAGCAAAGTAGTGTAAGTAGTTCCCTCAGTTTTGAGAACCAAGGTATCAATCCAGTAGGAGGCTACGCGCCAGTCCCTCGCACCTGCACAAAACAAATAAATCCTCGCAACCAACGCGATAAGGGGTTGTTAATCCCTACATGGCCACTTACGGGAGTCAGATATGATAAGATAATATTTTTGGTATTTTTGTGATAAAGATGCAAAGTAAAGTAAAAGCAAAGGAAATAGCAAAGGAAATAACTAACTAGTAGGAGATTAATATGATGAAGATAGACCCGGGGGCCATAGGTTTCACTAGTGGCTTCTCTCGAGAGCATATGTATTCTACGGTGGGTGAACAAATTACTGTTGAGCAATTGACAGAATTGAGCATAGTTATGAGAATATCTAGGCATGATCATGTATATAGGCATCACGTCCGAGACAAGTAGACCGACTCCTGCCTGCATCTACTACTATTACTCCACTCATCGACCGCTATCCAGCATGCATCTAGAGTATTAAGTTAAAACAGAGTAACGCCTTAAGCAAGATGACATGATGTAGAGGGATAAACTCATGCAATATGAAATAAACCCCATCTTGTTATCCTCGATGGCAACGATGCAATACGTGCCTTGCTGCCCCTTTTGTCACTGGGTAAGGACACCGCAAGATCGAACGCAAAGCTAAGCACTTCTCCCATGGCAAGAACTACCAATCTAGTTGGCCAAACCAAACAGATAATTCGAAGAGACTTGCAAAGATAACCAATCATGCATAAAAGAATTCAGGGAAGATTCAAATATTATTCATAGATAGACTTGATCATAAACCCACAATTCATCGGTCTCAACAAACACACCGCAAAAAGAAGATTACATCGAATAGATCTCCACAAGAGAGGGGGAGAACATCGTATTGAGATCCAAAAAGAGAGAAGAAGCCATCTAGCTACTAACTATGGACCCGTAGGTCTAAGGTAAACTAGTCACACTTCATCGGAGGGGCTATGGTTTTGATGTAGAAGCCCTCCGTGATCGATGCCCCCTCCGGCGGAGCTCCAGAACAGGCCCCAAAACGGGATCTCGTGGATACAGAAAGTTACGACGGTGGGATTAGGGTTTTGGCTTCGTATCTGATCGTTTGGGGGTACGTAGTATATATAGGAGGAAGGAGTACGTCGGTGGAGCAACAAGGGGCCCACGAGGGTGGAGGGCGCGCCTGGGGGGGGGGGAGGCGTGCCCCTACCTCGTGGCCTCCTCTTTTGTGTCTTGACGTAGGGTCCAAGTCTCCTGGGTCTTGTTCGTTGAGAAAATCACGTTCCTGAAGGTTTCATTCTCTTTGGACTCCGTTTGATATTCCTTTTCTTCGAAACCCTAAAACAGGCAAAAAACAACAATTTTGGGTTGGGCCTCCGGTTAATAGGTTAGTCCCAAAAATAATATAAAAGTGGATAATAAAGCTCAATAATGTCCAAAACAGTAGATAATATAGCATGGAGCAATCAAAAATTATAGATACGCTGGAGACGTATCAAGCATCCCCAAGCTTAATTCCTGCTCGTCCTCGAGTAGGTAAATTATAAAAACAGAATTTTTGATGCGGAGTGCTACTTGGCATAATTTTAAGGTCATTCTTCTTAATTGTGGTATGAATATTGAGATCTGAACGATTCAAGACAAAAGTTCATATTGACATAAAAATAATAATACTTCAAGCATACTAACAAAGCAATTATGTCTTCTCAAAATAACATGGCCAAAGAAAGTTATCCCTACAAAATCATATAGTCTGGCTATGCTCTATCTTCACCACACATAGTATTTAAATCATGCACAACCCCGATGACAAGCCAAGCAATTGTTTCATACTTTTGACATTCTCAAAACTTTTTCAATCTTCACGCAATACATGAGCGTGAGCCATGGATATAGCACTATAGGTGGAATAGAATGGTGGTTGTGGAGAAGACAAAAAGGGAGAAGATAGTCTCACATCAACTAGGCGTATCAACGGGCTATGGAGATGCCCATCAATAGATATCAATGTGAGTGAGTAGGGATTGCCATGCAACAGATGCACTAGAGCTATAAGTATATGAAAGCTCAAAAAGAAACTAAGTGGGTGTGCATCCAACTTGCTTGCTCATGAAGACCTAGGGCATTTTGAGGAAGCCCATCATTGGAATATACATGCCAAGTTCTGTAATGAAAAATTCCCACTAGTATATTAAAGTGACGAAATGAGAGACTCTCTACTATGAATATCATGGTGCTACTTTGAAGCACAAGTGTGGTAAAAGGATAGTAGCATTGTCCCTTCTCTCTTTTTCTCTCATTTTTTGGGCCTTTTCTCCCTTTTTATGGCCTATTTTCTTTTCTTTTTTTTATTTTTCATCCGGAGTCTCATCCCGACTTGTGGGGGAATCATAGTCTCCATCATCCTTTCCTTACTGGGACAATGCTCTAATAATGATGATCATCACACTTTTATTTTCTTACAACTCAACAATTACAACTCGATACTTAGAACAAAATATGACTCTATATGAATGCCTCCGGCGGTGTACCAGGATATGCAATGACTCATGAGTGACATGTATGAAAGAATTATGAACGATGGCTTTGCCACAAATACTATGTCAACTACATGATCATGCTAGGAAATATGACAATGATGGAGTGTGCCATAATAAACAGAAAGGTGGAAAGTTGCATGGTAATATATCTCGGAATGTCTATGGAAATGCCATAATAGGTAGGTATGGTGGCTGTTTTGAGGAAGGTATATGGTGGGTGTATGATACCGGCGAAAGGTGCGCGGTGTTAGAGAGGCTAGCAATGGTGGAAGGGTGAGAGTGCGTATAATCCATGGACTCAACATTAGTCATAAAGAACTCATAAACTTATTGCAAAAATATAGAAGTTATCAAAGCAAAGTATTACGCGCATGCTCCTAGGGGGATAGATTGGTAGGAAAAGACCATCGCTCGTCCCCGACCACCACTCATAAGGAAGACAATCAATAAATAAATCATGCTCCGACTTCATCACATAACGGTTCACCATACGTGCATGCTACGGGAATCATAAACTTTAACACAAGTCTTCTTCAAATTCACAACTACTCAACTAGCACAACTTTAATATCACCATCTTCCTATCTCAAAACAATTATCAAGCATCAAACTTCTCATAGTATTCAACACACTCATAAGAGAATTTTATTATTAATCTTGTATACCTAGCATATTAGGATTTAAGAAAATTACCATGCTATTTAAGACTCTCAAAATAATCTAAGTGAAGCATGAGAGATCAATAGTTTCTATAAAACAAATCCACCACCGTGCTCTAAAAGATATAAGTGAAGTACTAGAGCAAAACTATATAACTCAAAAGATATAAGCGAAGCACATAAAGTATTCTAACAAATTCCAAATCATGTATGGCTCTCTCAAAAGGTGTGTACAGAAAGGATGATTGTGGTAAACTAAAAAGTAAAGACTCAAATCATACAAGACGCTCCAAGCAAAACACATATCATGTGGCGAATAAATATATAGCACCAAGTAAAGTTACCGATAGAAGTAGACGAAAGAGGGGATGCCTTCCGGGGCATCCCCAAGCTTAGGCTTTTAGGTGTCCTTAGATTATCTTGGGGGTGCCATGGGCATCCCCAATCTTTGGCTCTTTCCACTCCTTGTTCCATAATCCATCAAATCTTTACCCAAAACTTGAAAACTTCACAACACAAAACTCAAAATAGAAAATCTTGTGAGCTCCGTTAGCGAAAGAAAACAAAGGACCACTTCAAGGTACTGTAATGTACTCATTCTTTATTTATATTGGTGTTAAACCTACTGTATTCAAACTTCTCTATGGTTTATAAACTATTTTACTAGCCATAGATTCATCAAAATAAGCAAACAACACACGAAAAATAGAATCTATCAAAAATAGAACAGTCTGTAGTAATCTGTAGCTAGCGCAAGATCTGGAACCCAAAAATTCTAAAATAAATTTCTGGACGTGAGTAATTTATCTATTAATCATATTAAAAACGAATTAACTAAATAGCACTTTCCAAATAAAAATGGCAGCAGTTCTCGTGAGCGCTAAAGTTTCTGTTTTTTACAGCAAGTGTAACAAGACTTTCCCAAAGTCTTCCCAACGGTTCTACTTGGCACAAACACTAATTAAACACAAAAAACACAACCAAAACAGAGGCTAGATAAATTATTTATTACTAAACAGGAGCAAAAAGCAAGGAATAAAAATAAGATTGGGTTGCCTCCCAACAAGCGCTATCATTTAACGCCCCTAGCTAGACATAACAAGCAAGGATAGATCTAGGTATTGCCATCTTTGGTAGGAAATTCTTCAATGAGGCACCTACCATCTTTAGGAATTTATTTCTTTTTATTGATTATAAAACTTATAGGCACAAGATCGAAAAAATCATTTGTAACAAATGGTTCCTTAATGATAGCAAAAAGATTGGGATGAACACTTATAGATTTCAGATCCGCAGTTTCCTTACTAGAGGAATCACCCTTATTTTTAGGAACATACATAAGCTTGGCAATTTTAGCGGGAGGACTTGGATTATTCTTTACGGAAGAAAAAGCGGTTCCCAAGTTGGTAATAATATCCTCAAGTTTATCAATTCTAGTGGAATCGTGATTTATTTTCTCATTAACTACGGGTTCCTTCTCTTTAATATTTTTCAAAGTGACTCCTACTTTAGATCCATATTGAGAGATTCGGTTGTGGATCTTTTTATCCAAATTTTCAATTAACTCTACGGTAGCAACCTTATTTTCAATAATTTCAGGCCTTTGCATTACATGCTCAAAAGTTAATACAGTTCCATTAACCAAAAGAGGGGGTGAGCAAACAAATCTATCATAGCATTATAAGAATCAAAAGTATGGCTACCCAAGAAGTTCCCTCCAGTAATAGTATCAAGGATATATCTGTGCCAAGGAGTAATGCCTACATAAAAATTGTGAAGAAGAACGAAAGTAGATTGCTTCCTGGTGGATCTATTTTGAGCATTGCAAATTCTATACAAAGTATATTTTAGGTTTTCCCCCTCCCTTTGCTTAAAATTTAGAATTTCATTCTCGGGAGATAACGGAGAAGATAAGGGACTAGCCATAACGACAAGCAAGCAAACCAACACACAAGCAAACAAAAAAACAAGCGGGCAAAAAGAGGTAAATAGAGAAAGAGAGGGATGATAGAGAGAGAGGGCAAATAAAACGGCAAGGGTGAAGTGGGGGAGAGGAAAACGAGAGGCAAATGGCAAATAATGTAATGCGGGAGATAAGGGTATGTGATGGGTACTTGGTATGTTGACTTTTACGTAGACCTCCCCGGCAACGGAGCCAGAAATCCTTCTTGCTACCTCTTGTGCACTGCATTGGTTTTCCCCGAAGAGGAAGGGATGATGCAGCCAAGTAGTGTAAGTATTTCCCTTAGTTTTGAGAACCAAGGTATCAATCCAGTAGGAGGCTACGCGCCAGTCCCTCGCACCTGCACAAAACAAATAAATCCTCGCAACCAACACGATAAGGGGTTGTCAATCCCTACACGGCCACTTACGAGAGTGAGATCTGATAGATATGATAAGATAATATTTTTGGTATTTTTGTGATAAAGATGCAAAGTAAAGTAAAAGCAAAGTAAAAAGCAAAGGAAATAACTAAGTAGTAGGAGATTCATATGATGAAGATAGACCCGGGGGCCATAGGTTTCACTAGTGGCTTCTCTCGAGAGCATAAATATTCTACGGTGGGTGAACAAATTACTGTTGAGCAATTGACAGAATTGAGCATAGTTATGAGAATATCTAGGCATGATCATGTATATAGGCATCACTTCCGAGACAAGTAGACCGACTCCTGCCTGCATCTACTACTATTACTCCACTCATCGACTGCTATCCAGCATGCATCTAGAGTATTAAGTTAAAAACAGAGTAACGCCTTAAGCAAGATGACATGATGTAGAGGGATAAACTCATGCAATATAATGAAAACCCCATCTTGTTATCCTTGATGGCAACAATACAATACATGCCTTGCCGCCCCTACTGTCACTGGGAAAGGACACCGCAAGATTGAACCCAAAGCTAAGCACTTCTCCAATTGCAAGAAAGATCAATCTAGTAGGCCAAACCAAACTGATAATTCGAAGAGACTTGCAAAGATAACCAATCATACATAAAAGAATTCGGAGAAGATTCAAATATTGTTCATAGATAGACTTGATCATAAACCCACAATTCATCGGTCTCAACAAACACACCGCAAAAAGAAGATTACATCGAATAGTTCTCCACAAGAGAGGGGAGAACATTGTATTGAGATCCAAAAAGAGAGAAGAATCCATCTAGCTACTAACTATGGACCCGTAGGTCTGAGGTGAACTACTCACACTTCATCGAAGGGGCTATGGTGTTGATGTAGAAGCCCTCCGTGATCGATGCCCCCTCTGGCGGAGCTCCGGAACAGGCCCCAAGATGGGATCTCGTGGATACAGAAAGTTACGGCGGTGGAATTAGGGTTTTGGCTCCGTATCTGATCGTTTGGGGTACGTAGGTATATATAGGAGGAAGGAGTACGTCGGTGGAGCAACAGGGGGCCCACAAGGGTGGG
>NC_041384.1:71410813-71471981 GCF_002162155.2 Triticum dicoccoides | reverse complement strand
CCCTACCTCGTGGCCTCCTCTTTTGTGTCTTGACGTAGGGTCCAAGTCTCCTGGGTCTTGTTCGTTGAGAAAATCAGGTTTCATTCCGTTTGGACTCCGTTTGATATTCCTTTTCTTCAAAACCCTAAAACAGGCAAAAAACAACAATTTCGGGCTGGGCCTCCGGTTAATAGGTTAGTTCCAAAAATAACATAAAAGTGGATAATAAAGCCCAATAATGTCCAAAACAGTAGATAATATAGCATGGAGCAATCAAAAAATATAGATACGTTGGAGACGTATCAGAGGGCAAGAAACCAACCCCCTCCACCCCTATATATAGTGGCGAGGTGCATGGGAGCTGCACCCCTTGCCCCTGGCGCAGCCCTCCCCCTCCAACTCCTCCTCCTCCTCCTCCGTTGAGCGTAGCAAAGCTCTACCGAAGAACCACGAGCTCCACCACCATGCCGTTGTGCTGCCAGAGTTCTCCCTCAACTTCTCCTCTCCCCTTGCTGGATCAAGAAGGAGACATCCCCGGGCTATACGTGTGTTGAACACGGAGGCGCCGTCCGTTCGGCGCTTGGATCGGATCTTTCGCGATTTGAATCGCCGCGAGTACGACTCCATCAACCGCGTTCTTGTAATGCTTCCGCTTAGCGATCTTCAAGGGTATGAAGATGCACACCCTCTCTCTCGCTGCTAGTTTCTCCTAGATTGATCTTGGTGACACGTAGGAAATTTTTGAATTATTACTACGTTACCCAACAGTGGCATTAGAGCTAGGTCTATCCGTAGATTATATGCACGAGTAGAACACAAGTAGTTGTGGGCGATGATTTGTTCAATTTGCTTACTGATGTCTACTACACAACCTTCTTCTTGTAGACGTTGTTGGGCCTCCAAGTGCAAAGGTTTGTAGGACAGTAGCAAATTTCCCTCAAGTGGATGACCTAAGGTTTATCAATCCGTGGGAGGCATAGGATGAACATGGTCTCTCTCAAACAACCCCGCAACCAAATAACAAAGAGTCTCTTGTGTCCCCAACACACCCAATACAATGGTAAATTGTATAGGTGCACTAGTTCGGCGAAGAGATGGTGATATAAGTGTAATATGGATGGTAGATAAAGGTTTTTTTAATCTGAAAATATAAAAAAGCAACATAACTAATGATAAAAGTGAGCACAAACGGTATTGCAATGCTAGGAAACAAGGCCTAGGGTTCATACTTTCACCAGTGCAAGTTCTCTCAACAATAATAACATAATTGGATCATATAACTATCCCTCAACATGCAACAAATAGTAACTCCAAAGTCACTAATAGCGGAGAACAAACAAAGAGATAATTGTAGGGTATGAAACCACCTCAAAGTTATTCTTTCTGATCGATCTATTTAAGAGTCTGTAATAAAATAACATGAATATATTCTTTCTGTTCAATCTATCATAGAGTTCGTACTAGAATAACACCTTAAGACACAAATCAAGCAAAACCCTAATGTCACCTAGATACTCCAATGTCACCTCAAATATCCGTGGGCATGATTATACGATATGCATCACACAATGTCAGATTCATCTATTCGACCAACACAAAGAACTTCAAAGAGTGCCCCAAAGTTTCTACCAGAGAGTCAAGACGAAAACGTGTGCCAACCCCTATGCATAAGTTCACGAGGTCACGGAACTCGCAAGTTGATCACCAAAACATACATCAAGTGGATCACGTGATATCCCATTGTCACCACAGATAAGCACATGCAAGACATACATCAAGTGTTCTCAAATCCTTAAAGACTCAATCCGATAAGATAACTTCAAAGGGAAAACTCAATTCATCACAAGAGAGTAGAGGGGGAGAAACATCATAAGATCCAACTATAATAGCAAAGCTCGCGATACATGAAGATCGTACCACCTCAAGAACACGAGAGAGAGAGAGATCAAACACATAGCTACTGGTACATACCCTCAGCCCCGAGGGACAACTACTCCCTCCTCGTCATGGAGAGCACCGGGATGATGAAGATGGCCACCGGAGAGGGATTGCCCCTCCGGCAGGGTGCCGGAACGGGTCTAGATTGGATTTCGAAGGCTACGGAGGCTTCTGACGGCGGAACTCCCGATCTAGGTTATTTTTTGGAGGTTTCTGTATTTATAGGAATTTTTGGCGTCAGTATCACGTCAAGAAGGCGCCCGAGTCGTCCATGAGGCAGGCCCACGCGCCTGGGGGGGGGGGGCGCCCCCACCCTCTTGGATGGCCCGGAACTCTCCTGGCCCAACTCTTTTACTCCGGGGTCTTCTTTTGGTCCATAAAAAATCATCAAAAATTGGCACGTCAATTGGACTCCGTTTGGTATTCCTTTTCTGCAAAACTCAAAAACAAGGAAATAACAGAAACTGACACTGGGCTCTAGGTTAATAGGTTAGTCCCAAAAATCATATAAAATAGCATATAAATGCATAGAAAACATCCAAGGTTGATAATATAATAGCATGGAACAATAAAAAATTATAGATACGTTGGAGATGTATCAAGCATCCCCAAGCTTAATTCCTGCTTGTCCTCGAGTAGGTAAATGATAAAAACAGAATTTTTGATGTGGAATGCTTTCTAGCATGTTCTTCAATGTATTTTTCTCAATTGTAGCATGATGTTCAGATCCGAAAGATTCAAGATAAAAGTTTATTGTTGACATAAAGATAGTAACACTCCAAGTATGCTAACCGAGCAATTATGTCTTATCAAAATAACATAGCCAAAGAAAACTTATCCCTACAAATCATATAGTTTGGCCATGCTTCATTTTCGTCACACAAAATGCTCTCATCATGCACAACCCCGATGAAAAGCCAAGCAATTGTTTCATACTTAGCCTTTTCAAACTCTTTCAACTTATATGCAATATATGAGCGCGAGCGATGGACATAGCACTATGGGTGGAATAGAATATGATGATTGAGGTTGTGTGAGAAGACAAAAAGGGAGAAAGTCTCACATTGACGCGGCTAACCAATGGGCTATGGAGATGCCCACCGATTGATGTTAATGCAAGGAGTAGGGATTGCCATGCAACGGATGCACTAGAGCTATAAATATATGAAAGCTCATCAAAGAAACTAAGTGGGTGTGCATCCAACTTGCTTGCTCATGAAGACCTAGGGCATTTGAGGAAGCCCATCATTGGAATATACAAGCCAAGTTCTATAATGAAAAATTCCCACTAGTATATGAAAGTGACAAAATAAGAGACTCTCTATCATGAAGATCATGGTGCTACTTTGAAGCACAAGTGTGGAAAAAGGATAGTAACATTGTCCCTTCTCTCTCTCTCTCTCTCTCTCTCTCTGTTTGGGCCTTCGTTTCCTTTTTATGACCTCTTATTTTATTTTATTTTTATTTTTCATCCGAAGTCTCATCTCGACTTGTGGGGGAATCATAGTCTCCATCATCCTTTCCTCACACGGGACAATGCTCTAACGATGATCATCACACTTTTATTTACTTACAACTTGATACTTAGAACAAAATATGATTCTATGTGAATGCCTCTGGCGGTGTACCGGGATTGCGATGAATCAAGAGTGACATGTATGAAAAATTAAGCATGGTGGCTTTGCCACAAATACGATGTCAACTACATGATCATGCAAAGCAATTTGACAATGATGATGCGTGTCATAATAAATGGAACGGTGGAAAGTTGCATGGCAATATATCTCAGAATGGCTATGGAAATGCCATAATAGGTAGGTATGGTGGCTGTTTTGAGGAAGATATAAGGAGGCTTATCTGTGATTGAGCATATCATATCATGGCGTTTGGATGCATCGGCGAAGTTTGCACCAACTCTCAAGGTGAGAAAGGGCAATGCATGGTATCGAAGAGGCTGGCAATGATGTAAGGGTGAGAGTGCGTATAATCCATGGACTCAACATTAGTCATAAAGAACTCACATACTTATTGCAAAAATCTACAAGTCATCAAAACCAAGCACTGCGCGCATGCTCATAGGGGGATAGATTGGTAGGAAAAGACCATCGTTCGTCCCCGACCACCACTCATAATGAAAGCAATCAAAGAACACCCCATGCTTAAAATTTGTCACACAACATTTACCATACGTGCATGCTATGGGACTTGCCAACTTCAACACTAGTATTCATCAATTTCACAATTACTCAACTAGCACACCTGTAATATTACCACCTTTATATCTCAAAACAACTATCAAGCATCCAACTTCTCTTAGTATTTAAATTTTATAACCAAAGTAAATTACCATGCTGTTCTAAATGACTCTCAAAATGATATAAGTGAAGCATGAGAGATCAATTATTTCTATAAAATAGAACCACCGCCGTGCTCTAAAAAGATATAAGTGAAGCACTAGAGCAAATGATAAACTACTCCGAAAGATATAAGTGAAGATCAATGAGTAGTCGAATAATTATGCAACTATGTGAAGACTCTCTAACATTTAAGAATTTCAAATCTTGGTATTTTATTCAAACAGCAAGCAAAACAAAATAAAATAAAATGATGCTCCAAGCAAAACACATATCATGTGGTGAATAAGAATATAGCTCCAAGTAAAGTTACCGATGAACGAAGACGAAAGAGGGGATGCGATTGATCATGTTCTTGTAATAGGAATCATGACTTGCATGTCAATGAGTATGACAACCGGCAGGGGCCATAGGAGTTGTCTTAATTTATTGTATGACCTGCAAGTCAATATAAACGCCATGTAATTACTTTTCTTTTTGCTAACCATTAGCCATAGTAGTAGAAGTAATAGTTGGCGAGACAACTTCATGAAGACACGATGATGGAGATCATGGTGTCATGCCGGTGACGAAGGTGATCATGCCACGCCTCGAAGATGGAGATCAAAGGCGCACGATGATATTGGCCATATCATGTCACTTTATGATTTGCATGTGATGTTTATCATGTTTACATCTTATTTGCTTAGAACGATGGTAGGATAAATAAGATGATCCCTCACTAAAAAATTCAAGAAATGTGTTCCCCCTAAGCGTGCACCGTTGCGAAGGTTCGTTGTTTCGAAGCACCACATGATGATCGGGTGTGATAGATTCTAACGTTTGCATACAACGGGTGTAAGCCAGATTTACACATGCGGAACACTTATGTTGACTTGACGTGCCTAGCATGTACAGACATGGCCTCGGAACACGAGAGACCGAAAGGTCGAACATGAGTCGTATAGTAGATGCGATCAACATGGAGATGTTCATCGTTGATGACTAGTTCGTCTCACATGATGATCAGACATGGCCTAGTCGATTCGGATCATGTATCACCTAGATGACTAGAGGGATGTCTATCTGAGTTGGAGTTCATTAAATAATTTGATTAGATGAACTTAATTATCATGAACTTAGTCTAAAATTGTCTTTACAATCTATCATGTAGATCCAATGGCCTACGCTAATGTTGCCCTCAACTTCAACGCATTCCTAGAGAAAACAAAGCCGAAAGACGATGGTAGCAACTATACTGACTGGGTCCGTAACTTGAGGATCATCCTCATAGATGCCAAGAAAGCATATGTCCTTGAAGCATCGCTAGGTGACGCACCCATTTTCCCAGCAACTCAAGATGTTATGAACGCCTGGCAGTCGCGTAGTGATGATTACTCCCTAGTTCAGTGCGGCATGATTTACAACTTAGAACCGAGGCTCCAAAAGTGTTTTGAGCAACACCGAGCATATGAGATGTTCCAAGAGCTGAAAATGGTTTTCCAAGCTCATGCCCGGGTCGAGAGATATGAAGTCTCCGACAAGTTCTACAATTGTAAGATAGAGGAAAATAGTTCTGTCAGCGAGCATATACTCAAAATGTCTGGGTTGCACAACTGCTTGTCTCAGCTGGGAGTTAATCTTCTAGATGACTCGGTCATTGACAAGATCCTCTAGTCAGTCACCACTAAACGTTTCCGTTCGTATATACATCCCACACAGTCACTACAAGGAAAACATTTGCGCAAGATGGCGTGACACAAACAGTTTTGAAGAGAATGTCGTGTGTGATTGTTCATTGATCCAACATGGTTTATTCCTAGAAACTGTGTGTGTTGCCTGAGGTCATCGCCCATGGTATTATTTCAACAACCGTTTGCAATAGCAAAACCCAATTAGCAGGCAAATTCGCCATTAGCAGGCTAATTATCCGGTTATACATAATCCATTTATTAATCTAATTGACATTTCATATTAAGCACACAATATATTTCATTTCCATATTAAGGAAGCAGAATTTCATAATTTAAATACATCAAAGTACAACATGATATAGTCTTAGCACTCAGCTACCCCATTACACAACTGCACCAGCAGCAAGTTCCACATGCAACATGTAGAACCTTTCGAAATTAGCATCATAGACGGTATATAGAAGATGCATCTCATCTGGAAAACTGCTAAAGCGGAAGGCGAATATTGAGCCTTCATTCATGTTGAAGGTCTTTGCAACTTTAGGCCAGTGCCTATGGATGATTGACCGTCCGTCCTTCGTCCTCTTCAGGAACACTTCAATATTGAACCGTGGGTGTTGTATGAAAACATTCCTCGCCTCCTAACCATAGAGGTGGTTTGAGAGGTAATCATCAGTGAACTGCTTTGGAAAGGCCTGAAAACAAGGATGTGCATAAATATCTTTTCTATATTGAAAATGGGGCAAAGGAATAAAAAAAGGCAAGTTATAATAGTTAGTACCATCTTGTAGTGAACTAATGTCTTCTTCATTGTGCAGACAAAGATCTTGTTGTTTTTTGTCGCTAATTTCTTTATCCTAACAATCTTTCTGAGTTTCTTGATTTGATTGATATTCATGGACAACTCATTTCCCCATATGCAAAAGGGTCGAATAGTGGGTCAAATCCTCTGACAGCAGGACCTACATGTGCAAGACCAAATTGTTAATAACCTAAATATTAGAATGGTTCTTGCAATTGCACAATAATGTGCTATTAGACAATGGACCATGCATGTGCTAACCTCGATTTTAAACCTTAGTGCTTCCCATTGTTTCCCTACAACACATATAAGGTAGTTAGTCATCAGGTTAAGTAAGGGTTCTTATGCTATCAGTAAAATATGTTGATGAAAAATAAGCACATTGCAGATTCATCAGATTAATTCAAGCCACATGAAAAACCCATTTACCCAAACCAAGCATGATTAAGAACTAGGAAATATAGCACTTGTATATGTTTCTCATGTATTAAGTGCAGCCAAATTCAATTTATTCCTCACATGCACAACAATACAAAATTCTACCCATGACAATTGGACATTGCATTGCAGAATTGAACCAAGGAGTTAACTAAACACCACAACAAATGAACCAAACATTAACTGAGCACCACATTGCACAATATAACATACTCCTAATAGAAGATCAGACAGTTAACCAAACAGTTAACTACAACCAATTGTAGCAACTGTATTTGTTTATCATGTATTTACTACAGCCAAATTCAATTTATTCCTCACATGGTATACAATAACAGAATGCACCCACAATTTTGTAAAGATAAATTCGATTTATTTCTCACACAGAAGATAATACAAAATTGCAGCTTGAAGAATTGAACATCACATTTGCAGAATTGAACCAAACAGTTAACTAAATACGACAACTAATTAACAAAACAATTAGTAAATGATCACCACACTGCACGACATATAGAACATATACACTAGAGCAACAGATTGCATGGTAAAATTAGATAGCACAATTCACTAGAATTTGTGAAGGAAAGGCAGGAGCAGCACACGCAACGGGTAAACTGAGCATGCTTAACCGGCGTAGCTAGCAAATGGCAAGGTGCTCCTTCAAGATCTGGGGGTCAACACGAATGGCAGCCATCGCGACCTCATCCATGCGTGCGGCCGCGATTTGCTTCTCTGCTGCCAAATGCTCCTTGAGGTCCTGGCTATACTGCATGCACCATGATTTAGGCCAGCGCTTATTTGGTGGAGGGGTCGGTGATTTGGGTGGAAGGTGTCGCACTCGCACCGACGGTCGGGACATGTGGGATGTGGAAGGAGGAGGAGGATGGGGGTCGGGTGTGGATTACCTGCCTAGATAGAGGAGGTCGAGCAACATGAAGGAGGGTCGTCGACGAGGAGGCGGCACTGCAAGCAAGGAGTGAAGGTTTCAACATGGAAAGGAAGGCGGAAAGAAGGGAATTGTGGCTTTTGGTAGGGGGGAGGGCCGGGGAGTTAGATATTTTCGTGGAAGCCGAAAATTTGGAATCGCTTCAGCGAAAAAACTGGCGCGCAAAGTGTCATCAGACACGGTCCCTTATTCAAAACTATGTACGGTATGTGTACATCACAAACGATTCAGATAGCTTAACCCGTGTGTGATGAGTTTGAACGTCAAAAGTTTTGGTTCGAATTTCCATGGTTACAGTGGTCATCCACGTCATTGCATAATTTGGGTACACAAAGGAGACTACAACACACCCACACTTCTTAATCGAGCAAGTTCAGCAATTAAACAGAGTTAGCTGACCTAAACATTACTCTAACAAATTAAAGACTGGCGCTCTTAATTAAACAAAAAAGAGTACTACTACGGCTGGTGCTCATCGATCTCCGCCGCCGCCTCCATGTCCAGCTCGCGCCCGGTATCCTGGGGAAGGGGCTCCATGGAATCCATCACACCATACTCGGCAAGCATCTCGCCATCCGCGTCCGCCATCTCTTTGGCAAAGGCCGCCACGAGCTGGGCGTGGCGGACGTGATCTGGGCTTGGACGGGCTCCGTCATTGCAAGGTATGCGATGGAGGAACGGACGGCTGCTCGAACGCTCTCGGCGATTGCCAGCTCTTCGGCCATGGGTTGCCGACCGTTGTCGGAGAAGCCTCATTCGATTTGTGCGGTGACCGTCATGAGTTGGGCGTGGGCGGCCTCGACATGGTCGTGAGAGGCCTCCATCAGGGCTAAGGCCGCCGCTGCGGAACGTACACCTGCCGTGCCGCTCTCGCCAGTTGCTACCCCCGAGGCAGATGTTGCTGCCGCCACATGAGAAGCAACAGCGGCCGTTTGGGCTGCCTTTGCCACCCGGTCGCAGATTGCAGCCGTGCTCATGCACCTTGTTAGCACGCGCATGGCGGCTGCGGCCGCGCTCTCGCCGGAGTGGGCCACCGAAGTTTCCCTCACGACACGGGTCCACGTGCCCATCTTTCACCGGCGACGATTGAACAGTGAAATGATATTTGGGGAGCAAGCTAGTGTACTTGAGACGCCGGCTGTGGACTATAGCCGACGCTCCTTCTCGCGTAAGCCATAGGCGTACTATACACCGATGGTGCTACATGATATTTTGTGCTGCATCTCACACGGGTGCTGAAAATAAACTATGTGCGATCTACATGATTTTTCATCTTGATTTGAATTACATAATGGGGTCACAGCGGCAATGGACGGTGTTTGAATTGCTAGACCTTTTATCTGCAGTGAACATGCAACTATATGTGTGTTTTAAATGAATTGGAATTATTCAGGGTTTGTTTGAACATTTAATACATTAAATTGGATTTCTAGCCATTTCAGGTGAACAATTCAAATTTGAACTACATGCACGTGCTCCAGTGCATATAAATTGGTCGAAAAATCAAATTTGTGTCCTTGGGTGCATGCTTAGGTCACATGCAAGATATGGGAATGAATTTCAAACACTAGGGCACCGTTGATTGCCGGCAAAACATTGAGATGCCTGGTTTTTAAATTCTAGTAAATCAAAAACTCGTCTGAAATTCATGAAACTTGGCATGCCATCATGGAGCGGCATCAACATGCCGTGGTAAACTTTTTGTCCAATTTGGGGCAGGTTCGGGTATATGCTTCTCACAAACCGGAGCTTCTCACAACAAGCATGATGGTTTTCGGTAGGGAACGCCCCACCTTTGGGGACGAAACAATATCCATTGCCTCTTATTGCTTTCAATTTTATTTCTCGTGTCAACATAGAACAACAGGAGTGTTGTGTGAATTTTTGTGATTTTTCGGGGTTCGTTTGGACATTTTATGCATTAACTGAGTTTTCAATGCATTTACGTGCATAATTCAAATTTGAACTACATGCACATGCTCTAGTGCATATAAATTGGTCGAAAAATAATATCTGTGTCCTTAGGTGCATGGTTAGGTCCCATGCAAGAAATGGGAATGAATTTCAAACACCAGGGCATCGTTGATTGCTGGCAAAACATTGAGATGCCTGGTTTTTAAATTCTAGTAAATCGAAAACTTGTCTAAAATTCATGAAACTTCGCATGCTATCATGGAGCGGCATCAACATGCCGTGGTACAATTTTTGTCCCATTTGGGACATGTTTGGGTATATGCTTCTCACAAACTAGAGCTTCTCACAACAAGCATGATGGTTTTCGGTAGGGAACGTCCCACCTTTGGGGACAAAACGATATCCATTGCCTCTTACTGCTTTCAATTTTTTTCTCGTGTCAACATAGAACAACAAGAGTGTTGTGTGAAGTTTTGTGATTTTTCGGGGTTCATTTGGACATTTTTATGCATTAACTGAGTTTTCAATGCATTTATGTGCATAATTCAAATTTGAACTACATGCACATGCTCCAGTGCATATAAATTGGTCAAAAAAATCAAATCTTTGTCCTTGGGTGCATGGTTGGGTCCCATGCAAGAAATGGGAATGAATTTCAGACACCAGGGCACCGTTGATTGCCGACAAAACATTGAGATGCCTGGTTTTTAAATTCTAGTAAATCCAAAGCTCGTCTGAAATTCATGAAACTTGGCATGCTATCACGGAGCGGCATCAACATGCCGTGGTACAAATTTTGTTCCATTTGGGGTAGGTTTGGGTATATGCTTCTCACAAACTAGAGCTTCTCACAACAAGCATGATGGTTTTCGGTAGGGAACATCCCACCTTTGGGGACGAAACGATATCCATTGCCTCTTATTGCTTTCAATTTTTTTCTCGTGTCAACATAGAACAACAGGAGTGTTGTGTGAATTTTTGTGATTTTCGGGGTTCATTTGGACATTTTTATGCATTAACTGAGTTTTCAATGCATTTATGTGCTTAATTCAAATTTGAACTACATGCACATGCTCCAGTGCATATAAATTGGTCGAAAAATCAAATCTTTGTCCTTGGGTGCATGCTTAGGTCCCATGCAAGAAACGGGAATGAATTTCAAACACCAGGGCACCGTTGATTGCCGGCAAAACATTGAGATGCCTGCTTTTTAAATTCTAGTAAATCCAAAACTCGTCTGAAATTCATGAAACTTGGGATGTTATCATGGAACGACATCAACATGCCGTGGTACAAATTTTGTCCCCATTTGGGACAGGTTTGGGTATATGCGTCTCACAAACTGGAGCTTCTCACAACAAGCATGATGGTTTTCGGTAGGGAACGTCCCACCTTTGGGGACGAAACGATATCCATTGCCTCTTATTGCCTTCAATTTTTTTCTCGTGTCAACATAGAACAACATGGGTGTTGTGTGAATTTTTGTGATTTTTCAGGGTTCTTTGGGCATTTTTATGCATTAACTGAGTTTTCAATGCATTTATGTGCATAATTCAATTTTGAACTACATGCACATGCTCCATTGCATATAGATTGGTCGAAAAATCAAATATGTGTCCTTGGGTGCATGCTTAGGTCCCATGTAAGAAATGGGAATGAATTTCAAACACCAGGGCACCATTGATTGCCGGTAGGACATTGAAATGCCTGGTTTTCAAATTCTAGTAAATCAAAAACTCGTCTGAAATTCATGAAACTTGGCATGCTAGCATGGAGTGGCATCAACATGTCGTGGTAAAAAATTTGTCCCATTTGGGGGCACGTTTGGGTATATGCTTCTCATAAACCGGAGCTTCTCACAACAAGCATGATGGTTTTCGGTAGGGAATGTCCCACCTTTGGGGACGAAACGATTTCCATTGCTTCTTATTTCTTTCAGAATTTTTTCTCGTGTCAACATAGAACAATAGTAGTGTTGCGTGAATTTTTGTGATTTTTCGAGGTTTGTTTGGACATTTTTATGCATTAACTGAGTTTCCAATGCATTTATGTGCATCATTCAAATTTGAATTACATGCACATGCTCCAGTGCATATAAACTGGTTGAAAAATCAAATATGTGTCCTTGGGTGCATGCTTAGGTCCCATGCAAGAAATGGGATTGAATTTCAAACACCAGGGCACCGTTGATTGCCGGCAAAACATTGAGATGCCTGCTTTTCAAATTCTAGTAAATCCAAAACTTGTCTGAAATTCATGAAACTTGGCATGCTATCATGGAGCGGCATCAACATGCCGTGGTACAAATTTTGTCCCATTTGGGGCAGGTTTGGGTATATGCTTCTCACAAACCGGAGCTTCTCACAACAAGCATGATGGTTTTCGGTAGGGAACATCCCACCTTTGGGGACGAAACGATATCCATTGCCTCTTATTGCTTTCAATTTTTTTTCTCGTGTCAACATAGAACAACATGAGTGTTGTGTGAATTTTTGTGATTTTTGGGGTTCGTTTGGACATTTTTATGCATTAACTGACTTTTCAATGCATTTATATGCATAATTCAAATATGTACTACATGCACATGCTCGAGTGCATATAAATTGGTTGAAAAATCAAATATTTGTACTTGGGTGCATGGTTAGGTCCCATGCAAGAAATGTGAATGAATTTCAAAGACCAGGGCACCGTTGATTGCCGGCAAAACATTGGGATGCCTGGTTTTTAAATTCTAGTAAATCTAAAACTCGTCTGAAATTCATGAAACTTGGCATGCTATCATGGAGCGGCATTAACATGCCGTGGTACAAATTTTGTCCCATTTGGGGCAGATTTGGGTATATGCTTCTCACAAACCGGAGCTTCTCACAACAAGGATGATGGTTTTCGATAGGGAACGTCCCACCTTTGGGGACGAAACGATATCCATTGCCTCTTATTGCTTTCAATTTTTTTCTCGTGTCAACATAGAACAACAGGAGTGTTGTGTGAATTTTTTGATTTTTCGGGGTTCGTTTGGACATTTTTATGCATTAACTGAGTTTTCAATGCATTTATGTGCATAATTAAAATTTGAACTACATGCACATGCTCTAGTGCATATAAATTGGTCGAAAATTCAAATCTTTATCCTTGGGTGCATGCTTAGGTCCCATGCAAGAAACGGGAATGAATTTCAAACACCAGGGCACCATTGATTGCCGGCAAAACATTGAGATGCCTGGTTTTTAAATTCTAGTAAATCCAAAACTCGTCTGAAATTCATGAAACTTGGGATGTTATCATGGAACGACATCAACATGCCGTGTTACAAATTTTGTCCCATTTGGGGCAGGTTTGGGTATACGCTTCTCACAAACTGGAGCTTCTGACAACAAGCATGATTGTTTTCGGTAGGGAACGTCCCACCTTTGGGGATGGAACGCTCACCTCGAACGCCCTCTGCCGCTCCAGACGACCCCTCTCGAAGAGGTGGTTCTCCTCGTAGATCTCCTGATTCCTCGCCTCTGAGGCAGCATGTGTCGCGGCCACGTCGGCGGTAAGGCTCTTTGCATGCTTGATGAGGGGCTCCTCCTCCTCCCGCGGGAACTCGGTGTAGCGCGCAAGGTCGCCGACGCACATGCGAGCATCCACCTCCGCCTCCCGCCTCCGGGCGACGGTGGCGGAGAGGGTGATGACCCCAGGGGTCGACGGTGGGCTGGCAGCCACAGTGGCGGACGATGGGGTGGCGTCCACGACCACCACGTCCCGCCTTCAAGCCGCGGTGGCGGAGCGGGTGATGGCCACAGTGGCCGGCAGTGGGGTGGCGGCCACGACGGCCACCTCTCGCCTTCGGGCCGTGGCAGTGGAGCGGGCGATGGCCCTGGCTTTCAATGGTGGTGTGGCGGCAACGGTGGCCGGCAACAGCTGCCTACGAGCACCGGCGGCTGAGCGTGTGCTGGGTGTTCCTCGCACACCCAATAGGGACACCACACGCACTACACTATGCTGGGGACTGCGCCGCCACGCGGCGTAGCTTCCCAGCTGGAGCTGTCCTCTGATGACGGCAGAGTGGCTGAGCGACGACAACGGACCGGTGCCAGTGGCGATTGTGGGAGAAGCAGACGAGATAAGCTACAAGGATGGAGGGGAAAATGCGATGCAGGACTCGCCGCCCGTGAGGGTTTTTATAGGTAAGCATTGGGATTTTGGGGGATTTCACTGAGTCGGGCGGGAAGCTTGCGCGGGAACCTGCGCGGTTGCGCGGGGAAACGGCTCACCGACAATTCTTTGGCGCCACCGTTTGGCAAAAAGAACGCCCCCGCGCGCTGCGCAAGCTTGCGCTGTAAGCCGTCTGCGGAAGTGGGGTGACAAGACGTGCGAGAGGAGGACGAAAGGCAGCGTACACATATGGTTAATAAAAAACATTTGCGATTTAATTACCTTCTATACCACCGTCCTGGTTTATAAGTATGATTTAACTAATAAAATACGAATGCACGTCGCCAAACATTATATAGTTGGATTTGTATTTGAACATAGTTTCCAACTATATAATTTTTAAAACATGCATTAACATTTTGTTGGTTAAATTTGAGGGCAAAGTATGGCACGTAATATAAAGGAGACTATAGACTAGATGGAGCTGGTACCACACGGCCGCTCTCTACGCAGCGACGCAACTGTCGGCCGGCTTGTAGGCGACCATTTCCTGCGTGTTCATCTGCTCTATACGTGTGGTTGCTTGCGGTTCAGGCGGCCGCGGTGCGCTCTGGTCTCACGTCCCTCCAGGTGCTCGGCGCACGATCATGCACGTTCGTGTGCAAGCGGTTGCGCCGGGTGCGGCGCGACGATGTAGTTACCCGCTGCAAAAACTGCCATGCAAACGCGCTGATAATCCACGCTGCTCGGACCCCTTTTATTCCTGCTGCCATTTACCTTCATCTCTCATATCACATGACACAATAAGCACACCCACGAGGACACATACAGAGAGGACATCCCGCGGTTCTAATGGCGCTCCCCGTGGCTCCAATGGCGCTCCCAGCGGCCGACGACAACAACGGCGGGCAGTTTACCATGCATCACGTAGTGGATACCCACGCGAGGCGGAAGCCCCTCTCAGTGGTGTACACGAATGATCTGGTCTCGGTGGAGAGCTCCATCCAAACTATGGAGCAGTTCCTTGCCGAGGACAAGTACCGAGTGGTTGGCTTTGACCTCGAGTACACCATCGGTCGTGCTGGGCACGATCAAAAGGTTGTCGTCACCCAGTTGTGAGTGTGACATGACGTCCTCGTCTACCACTTCCACCTTGCCACAAGGCCTTGCGAGCATGTCTCAAGGTTTATCAAGAGCTCCGACTACAGTTTCGTTACGGTGGACACCACCAACGATCTAAAAACGCTCAAGATTTCGGACTTGAAATGCCCGAATCTTGTCAACATCCAGCACCACTACAAAGTCTGGGGCAGCGACAAAAGCAAATTGAACTCCCTGGTTGACCTCTCCTCGGCCATCATCGACCCCTACTACGTGAAGATGAAGCAAGAGAGCAATAAGGCCAAGAACGCCTAGCACAGTGTGTGGCATAAGAGACTAGATGAACAACATGTCAAGTACGCGGCCATGGACACGTACACAAGCTACGAGATGTACATGCAGATCGTTGACATGAGGAACTGTCTTCTTCCTGACAAAGACGAGGGATCGAGCCACATAGCAGTGGCGGGAGCGTCACAAGAAGTAGATGACTAGACGATCATTTCTCCTACTTCAGAATGCATGCAATTGTTTATTGAGGTGTGTGCGAATGATCTGTATAGTCACTTATGTAATTGGATGTTTGTTTCAGTTATATATATACATGTTATTCTACTTTAGACAGAGCAATTCACACGGCTTATTAGCAGCAATCGTCTGTGTTATTATTGGTCTTCGCACACATTTTAGATTACAGACCTGTTTGCCGCGTATCACACACATCTTGTTCAGTTGAACCGTTTCCATTGTGTTGCCTTATCACACATAGTTCATCCCAGTGAACCGTATGCTGTATATCGCACATGCCTTGATCTGGCTGCCCATTTCTTTTGTGCCCCCTCATCCCAAATAGTTAATTGAGCTGAACCGTATGCCCTACATCGCACACGCAACTAAATTTTGAACCGTGTTTGATGCATCTGTCACCGCAAATGTTTTGCACCCTTTTTAACGGTTTTTACACCACCGTTTGCGATTATGGCATCGCACATAGTTTCGTCGAAGGGTCTCTGATTGTAGTGTCGTGTTTGGACCATCTTGTAGTAGTGAGATGTTTCTATGATGCCTGCACCGACTAGAGAGGAATTTAATGATGATGATCATGAAACTTCAGGTCAAGTTGCTACTGAACTTCATAGGTCCACGAGGACATGTTCCGCACTAGAGTGGTACGATCCTGGAAATCATGTTGTTAGCAATGGTGAACCTTCAAACTATGAAGAAGTGATGGCGGGCCCGGATTCCAACAAATGGCTTGAAGCCATGAAATCCGAGATAGGATCCATGTATGAGAATAAAGTATGGACTTTGGTCGACTTGCCCAATGATCAACGAGCCATAGAGAATAAGTGGATCTTTAAGAAGAAGACTGACGCAGATGGTAATGTGACTGTCTATAAGGCTTGTCTTGTCGCTAAGGGTTATCGACAAGTTCAAGGAGTTGACTATGATGAGACCTTCTCACCCGTAGCGAAGCTGAAGTCCGTCCGAATCATGTTAGCAATTGACGCATTCTATGATTAGGAGATCTGGCAAATGGATGTCAAAATGACATTCCTTAACGGTTTCCTTAAGCAAGAATTGTATATGATGTAGCTGGTAGGTTTTGCCGATCCTAAGAATGCTGACAAAGTATGCAAGCTCCAGTGCTCCATCTATGGGCTAGTGCAAGCTCCAATGATCAAAGCGTTTGGGTTTATACAGACTTATGGAGAAGCCTGTATTTACAAGGAAGTGAGTGGGATCTCTGTAGCATTTCTCATATTATATGTGGATGACATACTGTTGATGGGAAATGATATAGAACTTTTGGAAAGCATAAAGGCCTACTTGAATAAGTGTTTTTCAATGAAGGACCTTCGAGAAGCTGCTTACATATTAGGCATCAAGATCTATAGAGATGGATCAAGACGCCTCATTGGTCTTTCACAAAGCACATACCTTGACAAGATATTGAAGAAGTTCAATATGGATCATTCCAAGAAGGGGTTCTTGCCTGTATTGCAAGGTGTGAGATTGAGCGTAGCTCAAGGCCCGACCTCGGCAGAAGAAAGAGAAAAGATGAGTGTCATCCCTTATGCCTCAGCCATAGGCTCTATTATGTATGCCATGCTGTGTACCAGACCTGATGTGAACCTTGCCATAAGTTTGGTAGGGAGGTACCAAAGTGAACACAGTATGGAACACTGGACAACGGTCAAGAATATCCTGAAGTACCTGCGAAGGACTAAGGATATGTTTCTCGTTTATGGAGGTGCTGAAGCTCGTCGTAAAGGGTTACGTCGATGCTAGCTTTGACACATATCCGAATGACTCCAAGTCACAAACCGGATACATGTATATTTTGAATGGTGAGGTAGTCAGCTGGTGCAGTTGTAAAGTACATACGGATCTGAATGTCACAGATCCATTAACTAAACCTTTTCCACGAGAAAAACATGATCAGCACCAGAACTCTATGGGTGTTTGATTCATCACAATGTAACTAGATTATTGACTCTAGTGCAAGTGGGAGACTGTTGGAAATATGCCCTAGAGGCAATACTACAATGGTTATTATTATATTTCCTTGTTCATGTTATAATTGTATTAACCGGAAACCGTAATACATGTGTGAATACATAGACCACAACATGTCCCTAGTGAGCCTCTAGTTGACTAGCTCGTTGATCAATAGATGGTTGTGGTTTCCTGACCATGGACATTGGATGTCGTTGATAACGGGATCACATCATTAGGAGAATGATGTGATGGACAAGACCCAATCCTAAGCATAGCACAAGATCGCATAGTTTGTTTGCTAGAGCTTTTCTAATGTCAAGTATCATTTCCTTAGACCATGAGATTGTGCAACTCCCGGATACCGTAGGAATACTTTGGGTGCATCAAACATCACAATATAACTGGGTGGCTATAAAGGTGCACTACAGGTATCGCAGAAAGTGTATGTTGGGTTGGCACGAACCGAGACTGGGATTTGTCACTCTGTATGACGGAGAAGTATCTTTGGGCCCACTCAGTAATGCATCATCATAATGAGCTCAATGTGACTAAGGAGTTAGCCACAGGATCATGTGTTACGGAACGAGTAAAGAGACTTGCCACGAGATCATTTGATAGTTGATACATCTCCAACATATCTATAATTTTTGATTGTTCCATGCTATTATATTATCTGTTTTGGATATTTTATATGCATTCATATGCTATTTTATATTATTTTCAGGGCTAACCTATTAACCTAGAGCCCATTGCTAGTTTCTGTTTTTCCTTGTTTTAGAGTTTCATAGAAAAGGAATACCAAATGGAGTCCAAACGGAATGAAACTTTCATGATGATTTTTCTTGGACCAGAAGACATCTAGAGGACTTAGAGGCAACTCAGGGAAGCCACGAGGCAGCCACAAGGACGGAGGGCACGCCCCCACCCTTGTGGGCCCCTCGTGACTCCACCGGCGTATTTCTTCTGCCTATATATTCTCAAATATTCCAAAACCAATCAGGAGAGTCCATGAAAACACTTTTCCACCGCTGCAACCTTCTGTACCAGTGAGATCCCGTCTAGGGGCGTTTTCCGATGTCCTGCCGGAGGGGGATTTGATCACGGAGGCCTTCTACATCAACACCATTGCCTCTTCGATGAAGCACAAGTAGTTTACCTCAGATCTATGGATCCATAGCTAGTAGCTAGATAGTTTCTTCTCTCTCTTTGATTGTCAATACCATGTTCTCCTCGATGTTCTTGGAGATCTATTCAATGTAATACCTTTTTGTGGTGTGTTTGCCGAGATCCAGTGAATTGTGGATTTATGATTAGCTTATCTATGAATATTATTTGAATCTCCTCTGAATTCTTATATGCATGATTTGATAACTTTGCAAGTCTCTTCAAACTATCAATTTGGTTTGGCCAACTAGATTGGTTTTCTTGCAATGGGAGAAGTGCTTAGCTTTGGGTTCAATCTTGCGGTGCTTGATCCCAACGATAGAAGGGGAATTGACTCGTATTGTATTGTTGCCATCGAGGATAACAAGATGGGGTTTTCATCATATTGCTTGAGTTTATCCCGCTACATCATGTCATCTTACTTAATGCGTTACTCTGTTCTATGAACTAATACTCTAGATGCAGGCAGGAGTCGGTCGATGTGTGGAGTAATAGTAGTAGATGCAGGCAGGAGTCGGTCTACTTGACACAGACATGATGCCTATATTCATGATCATTGCCTTAGTTATCGTCATAACTTTGCACTTTTCTATCAATTGCTCATCAATAATTTGTTCACCCACCTTAATATTTTCTATCTTGAGAGAAGCCTCTAGTGAAACCTACGGCCCCCGAATCTATTTTCCATCATATAATATTCTATTTTCCATCATACAAGTTTCTGATCTACTATTTTGCAATCTTTTACTTTCCGATCTATAAACCAAAAATACCAAGAATATCTGCTTTACCATTTATCTATCTCTATCACATCTCACTTTTGCATGTAACCGTGAAGGGATTGACAACCCCTTTATCGCATTGGGTGCAAGTTTTTGATTGTTTGTGCAGGTATTCGGTGACATGTTCGTTGTCTCCTACTGGATTGATACCTTGGTTCTCAAAACTGAGGGAAATACTTACTCTACTTTGCTGCATCACCCTTTCCTCTTCAAGGGAAAAACCTCTCCACGCTCAGGAGGTAGCAATGTATTACAAAACGAGTAAAGAGACTTCCCGGTAACGAGATTGAACTAGGTATGAAGATATCGATCGAATCTCGGGCAAGTAACATACCGACAGACAAAGGGAATTACGTATGTTGTTATAAGGTTTGACCGATAAAGATCTTCATAGAATATGTAGGAACCAATATGGGCATCCAGGTCCCGCTATTGGTTATTGACTAGAGAGGTGTCTCGGTCATGTCTACATCATTCTTGAACCCATAGGGTCCGCATGCTTAACGTTCATTAACGATATAGTATTATATGAGTTACATGATTTGGTGACCGAATGTTGTTCAAAGTCTCGGATGAGATGATGGACATGACGAGGAGCTCCGGAATGGTCTAGTGGTAAATATTGATATATAGGACAATGCTATTTGGTCGCCAGAAAGGTTTCAGAATGTATCGGATAGTCGTCGGATCACCGGAAGGGGTTCCGGGAGGCCCCGAGAGGTTATTGGGCCGTATGGGCCAAACGAAGGGAGCACACCAGCCCACAAGGGTCTAGTGCGCCCCACCTCTAGGTCGCCGGCCCTAGGGAACGAAGGGGGGCTAGCCCCTCCTGCCTTCTTTCCTCCTAAGAAAAAGGAAAGGGAGGCGCCACCCCCTCCTTCCTCCCCCCGCACACCCAAGAAGGAAGGGAGGGCTGGGAAGGCACCCAAGGTGGCCGCCAACCCCTTGGGGGAACCCTAGGCTTCCTCCCCTCCTCCCGCACATATATATGTGTGGAGGGAGAGGGGCAACAGACACCACGACCCCCAAGCCGTGTGCGGCGGCCCTCTCCCTCTAGTTCACCCTCGATCATATTTTCGTAGTGGTCGGTGAAACCCTGCAGAGGTAGTTGCATCACCACCATCACCACATCATTCTGTTGCCGGAACTCATCTACTACTTCGCCTGTCTTGCTGGATCAAGAAGGCGAGGACGTCATCGAGCTAAACGTGTGCTAAACGCGGAGGTGCCGTACGTTCGGTACTTGATCGGTTGGACCATGAAGGTGTTCGACTACATCAACCGCGTTGATAAACGCTTCTGATTAATGGTCTACGAGGGTATGTAGACACACTCTCCCCTCTAGTAGCTATGCATCTCCATGGATAGATCTTGCGTGTGCGAAGAATTTTTTGTTTTCCATGCAATGTTTCCCAACAAAAAATATCATCAGTTTCCTCAGTAGGGGTCCAAGCGCAGCTAGAAGTGTCAGATCGAAGAACGCACAAAGTTTTTACCCAGGTTCGGGTCTCCGAAGAGTAACACCCTACATCCTATTTTCTTTGATTATTCCTGGTAAAGCGATACCTCGTGTGAGGGGTTACAATGGTGTATGATATCACCACCAAGAGTTTTCTATCTAAGAATAGATGGATGTGAGTGATGGGTGTCAGTGCTAAAATTGGCGGATCTTGGGTAGGGGGTCTGAGCTGTACAAATGGACACCGGGAGATGATGGTAACAATGGACACATGGAGCGATGTTTACCTAAGTTCGGGCCCTCTCGAATAGGTAAAAGCCTATCTCCTGCGTTGATTATATTGATGTGATGGAGCATCGAGTACAAGATGATCTACCTCGAGATTGTATGATTGTGTTCTAAATCCTAAGGCCGATAATCATGTCCCTAGAAACTAAACCCTCTGGCTTATATATGCACCAAGGGTACCTAGGTTATACATATGGTCGGTTGCCGATATGACAATTACAGAGCAATCCTTGAAGTACACTCCAAGTCTTTGGAGGTTTCCATCTTGGTCACACTGGGGTTGACAGCTTCGGTGGTTCTTTCTTCTATTGGTTGGCGGGCCATCAGCCTGACCCATGGACTCTGGATCGTACATGTAGTGCCTCATAGTCATGGACACTGTCAGTAGCCCCTGAACTGGTATTCGAAGCCAAGGACTGCATCACCCTCCTCGGATCAAATTCTTCAGCTTGGCAGGCGAGTTCCTTCTTTAACAACTTGTACTCGCATCTAAAGTCTTTAATTGGCTTATCATACGTCCATTTTGCATCATGTTTTCCTACTGTTATTTATGATGTTTTTATCCATAATAATGCTTTTTGGAGTAATTCTAATGCATTTTATCTCATAATATGCAAGGTATACACAAAGAGGGAGAATTCCGGCAGCTGGAAATCTGGACCTGGAAAAGCTACGTTAGGCCACCTATTCTACACAACTCCAAACAAAGCTGAAACTTCACAGAGATTTTTTATCAAATATATGATGAATATTGGAGTAAATAACTACCAGAGGGGGCCCACCAGGTGGGCACAACTCACCTGGGCGTGCCAGGGAGCCTAGGCGCGCCATGGTGGGTTGTGCTCACCCAGGCCCACCTCCGAAGCCCATCTTCTGGTATATAAGTCATTTTGACCTAGAAAAAAAATAAATAGAGGACTTTCGGGATGGAGCGCTGCCATCTCGTGGCGGAACTGGGGCAAGATCACTTTTGCCCTCCGGCGGAGCGATTCCACCGGGGGAACTTCCCTCCCGGAGGGGGAAATCATCGTCATCATCATCACCAACAACTCTCCCATCTTGGGGAGGGCAATCTCCATCAACATCTTCAACACCACCATCTCACCTCAAACCCTATTTCATCTCTTGTGTTCAATATTGTTACCGGAAGTATAGATTTGTGCTTGTGGGTGACTAGTAGTGTTGGTTGCATCTTGTAGTTGATTACTATATGGTTTATTTGGTGGAGGATTATATGTTCAGATCCAATATACTATTTAATACCCCTATGATCTTGAGCATGATTATAATTTGTGAGTAGTTACTTTTGTTCTTGATGTCACGAGAGAAATCATGTTGCAAGTAATCATGTGAACGTGATATGTGTTCGATATTTTGATAGTATGTCTTTTGTGATTCCCTTGGTGGTGTCATGTGAATGTCAACTACATGACACTTCACCATATTTGGGCCTCAGGGAATGCATTGTGGATTAGCAATTTGATGATGGGTTGCGAGAGTGACAGAAGCTTAAACCCCAGTTTATGAGATATCCCGTAAGGGACCGATTGGATCCAAATGTTTAATGCTATGGTTATAATTTATTCTTAATACTTTTCTCGTAGTTGCGGATTCTTGCGGGAGGGTTAATCATAAAGTAGGATGTTTGTTCAAGTAAGAACAGCACCTAAGCACCGGTCCACCCACATATCAAATTGTCAAGGGATCCCAATTATCAAAGTACCGAACACGAATTAAACCAACATGATGAAAGTGACTAGATGAAAATCCCGTGTACCCTCAAGGACGCTCTGCTTATCATAAGAGACCGTTTTGGCCCGTTCTTTGCCTCAAAAGGATTGGGCTATCTTTCTGCACTTTTATTACTACTATCGTTACTTGCTCTTTACAAATTATCTTGCTATCAAACTACTCTGTTACTTACAATTTCAACACTTGCACACATTACCTTGCTGAAAACCACTTGTCATTTCCTTCTGCTCCTCATTGGGTTCGACACTCTTACTTATCGAAAAGAGCTACAATTGATCCCATATACTTGTCGGTCATCAAGGCTATTTTTGGCGCCGTTATCGAGGAGTGAAGCTGTTGGAAATATGCCCTAGAGGCAATAATAAATTAGTTATTATTATATTTCCTTGTTCATGATAATCGTTTATTATCCATGCTAGAATTGTATTGATAGGAAACTTAGATACATGTGTGGATACATAGACAACACCATGTCCCTAGTAAGCCTCTAGTTGACTAGCTCGTTGATCAATAGGTGGTTACGGTTTTCTGACCATGGACATTGGATGTCGTTGAAAGCGGGATCACATCATTAGGAGAATGATGTGATGGACAAGACCCAATCTTAAGCCTAGCACAAGATCGTGTAGTTCGTATGCTAAAGCTTTTCTAATGTCAAGTATCATTTCCTTAGACCATGAGATTGTGCAACTCCCGGATACCGCAGGAATGCTTTGGGTGTACCAAACGTCACAACATAACTGGGTGGCTATAAAGGTGCACTGCGGGTATCTCCGAAAGTGTCTGTTGGGTTGGCACGAATCGAGACTGGGATTTGTCACTCCATGTAACGGAGAGGTATCTCTGGGCCCACTCGGTAGGACATCATGATAATGTGCACAATGTGACCAAGGAGTTGATCACGTGATGATGTGTTACGGAACGAGTAAAGAGACTTGCTGGTAACGAGATTGAACGAGGTATCGGGATATCGACGAGCGAATCTCGGGCAAGTATCGTACCGATAGACAAAGGGAATTGAATACGGGATTGATTGAATCCTCAACATCATGGTTCATCCGATGAGATCATCGTGGAGCATGTGGGAGCCAACATGGGTATCCAGATCCCGCTGTTGGTTATTGACCGAAGAGTTGTCTCGGTCATGTCTACATGTATCCTGAACCCGTAGGGTCTACGCACTTAAGGTTCGGTGACGCTAGAGTTGTAGAGATATTAGTATGCGGTTAACCGAAAGTTGTTTGGAATCCCGGATGAGATCCCAGACATCACGAGGAGTTCCGGAATGGTCCGGAGGTAAAGATTTATATATAGTAAGTCCAGTTTCGGCCACCGGGAGAGTTTCGGGAGTCATCAGTATTGTACCGGGACCACCGGAAGGGTCCCGGGGGTCCACCGGGTGGGGCCACCTATCACGGAGGGCCCCATGGGCCTAAGGGGCGTGGGAACCAGCCCCTGGTGGGCTGGTGTGCCCCCTTGGGCCTCCCATGCGCCTAAGGTTGGAAACCCTAAGGGGTGGGGGCGCCTCCACCTGGCTTGGAGGCCAAGCCACCCCTAGGGCTGCCGCCCCTCCCTAGATGGGATCTACAAGGGGCTGGCGCCCCCTAGGCCCCTATATATAGTGGAGGGGAGGGAGGGCAGCCACACCTGAAGCCCTGGCGCCTCCCTCCCTCCCGTGACACCTCTTCCTACCCGCTTGTGCTTGGCGAAGCCCTGCCGGGATCCCGCTACTTCCACCACCACGCCGTTGTGCTGCTGGATCTCCATCAACTTCTCCTCCCCCCTTGCTGGATCAAGAAGGAGGAGACGTATCTGCTCCGTACGTGTGTTGAACGCGGAGGTGCCGTCCGTTCGGCGCTAGGATCATCGGTGATTTGGATCACGACGAGTACGACTCCATCAACCCCATTCTCTTGAACGCTTCCGCTTAGCGATCTTCAAGGGTATGAAGATGTACTCCCTCTCTCTCATTGCTAGATGACTCCATAGATTGATCTTGGTGATGCGTAGAAAATTTTAAATTTCTGCTATGATCCCCAACAGTGGTATCAGAGCTAGGTCTATGCGTAGTTTCTATGCACGAGTAGAACACAAGTTGTTGTCGGCGTCGATTTTGTCAATTTACTTGTCGTTACTAGTCTTATCTTGATTCAGCGTCATCGTGGGATGAAGCGGCCCGTACCGACCTTACACGTACGCTTACGTGAGACTGGTTCCACCGACTGACATGCACTAGTTGCATAAGGTGGCTAGCGGGTGTCTGTCTCTCCCACTTTAGTCGGATCGGATTCGATGAAAAGGATCCTTATGAAGGGTAAATAGAAATTTGCATATCACGTTGTGGTTTTGGCGTAGGTAAGAAACGTTCTTGCTAGAAACCTATAGCAGCCACGAAAAAAAACTTGCAACAACAATTAGAGGACGTCTAACTTGTTTTTGCAGCATATGTCGTGTGATGTGATATGGCCAAAAGGATGTGATGAATGATATATGTGATGTATGAGATTGATTATGTTCTTGTAATAGGAATCACGACTTGCATGTCGATGAGTATGACAACCGGCAGGAGCCATAGGAGTTGTCTTAATTTATTTATGACCTGCGAGTCAACATAAACGTCATGTAATTACTTTACTTTATTGCTAACCGTTAGCCATAGTAGTAGAAGTAATAGTTGGCGAGACAACTTCATGAAGACACGATGATGGAGATCATGGTGTCATGCCGGTTACAATGATGATCATGGCGCCCCGAAGATGGAGATCAAAAGGAGCAAAATGATATTGGCCATATCATGTCACTATTTGATTGCATGTGATTTTTATCATGTTTTGCATCTTATTTGCTTAGAACGACGGTAGCATAAATAAGATGATCCCTCGCCATAATTTCAAGAAAGTGTTCCCCCTAACTGTGCGCCGTTGCTAAGGTCCGTTGTTCCGAAGCACCACATGATGATCGGGTGTGATAGGTTCTAACGTTCGCATACAACGGGTGTAAGCCAGATTTACACACGCAATACACTTAGGTTGACTTGACGAGCCTAGCATGTACAGACATGGCCTCGGAACACGCTAGACCGAAAGGTCGAACATGAGTCGTATAGAAGATACGATCAACATGAAGATGTTCACCGATGATGACTAGTCCGTCTCACGTGATGATCGGACACGGCCTAGTTGACTCGGATCATGTATCACTTAGATGACTAGAGGGATGTCTATGTAAGTGGGAGTTCATTAAATAATTTGATTAGATGAACTTAATTATCATGAACATAGTCAAAAGGTCTTTGCAAATTATGTCGTAGCTTACGCTTTAGTTCTACTGTTTTAGATATGTTCCTAGAGAAAATTTAGTTGAGAGTTGACAGTAGCAACTATGCGGATTGGGTCCGTAAACTGAGGATTGTCCTCATTGCTGCACAGAAGGATTATGTCCTTAATGCACCGCTCAGTGTGCTGATCCTCGAGCGTCTTTTGTAGATGTTGGAAAACATCTGACATACTCGTTTTGATGACTACGTGATAGTTCAGTGCGTAATGCTAATGGTTTAGAATTGTGGCACCAAAGACATTTTGAAACGTCGAAGAACATATGAGATGTTCCAAAGACTGAAATTGGGATTTCAGACTAGTGCCCACGTCAAGAGGTATGAGACCTCTGACAAGTTTCTTAAGCCTGCAAACTAAGGGAGAAAAGCTCAATCGTTGAGCATGTGCTCAGATTGTATGAGTACTACAATCACTTGAATTGAGTGGGAGTTAATCTTCCAGATGAGACAGTGATGATTCTCCATAGTCACTGCCACCAAGCTATTAGAGCTTCATGATGAACTATAACATATCAGCGATAGACATGATGATCCTTGAGAAACACGCGATGTTTGACACCGCGAAAGTAGAAATCAAGTAGGAGCATCAATTGTTGATGGTTAAACCACTAGTTTCAAGAAGGGCAAGGGAAAGAAGGGATACTTCATGAGACGACAAATCAGTTGCTGCTCTAGTGAAGAAACCCAAGGTTGAACCAAACCCGAGACTAAGTGCTTCTGTAATGAGGGGAACAGTCACTGAAGCAGAACTACCCTAGATAGTTGGTAGATGAGAAGGCTGGCAAGGTCAACAGAAGTATTTTTGATATACGTTATATTAATGTGTACTTTACTAGTACTCCTAGTAGCACCAGGGTATTAAAATACCGGTTCAGTTGCTAAGTGTTAGTAACTCGAAATAAAAGGCTACGGAATAAACGGAGACTAGCTGAAGGTGAGATCACGATATGTGTTGGAAGTGTTTCCTGTTGGGGAACTTAGTAATTTCAAAAAAATTCCTACGCACACGCAAGATCATGGTGATGCATAGCAACAAGAGGGGAGAGTGTTCTCTACGTACCCTCGTAGACCGGAAGCAGAAGCGTTAGCACAAGGCGATTGATGTAGTCGTACGTCTTCACGGCCCGACCGATCAAGCACTGAAACTACGACACCTCCGAGTTCTAGCACACATTCAGCTCGATGACGATCCCCAGACTCCGATCCAGCAAAGTGTTGGGGATGAGTTCCGTCAGCACGACGGCGTGGTGACGATCTTGATGTTCTACCGTCGCAGGGCTTCGCCTAAGCACCGCTACAATATTATCGAGGATTATGGTGGACGGGGGCACCGCACACGGCTAAGAGATCAATGATCAATTGTTGTGTCTATGGGGTGCCCCCCTGCCCCCGTATATAAAGGAGTGGAGGAGGGGGCCGGCCAAGGAGGGTGGCGCGCCCTAGGGGGGAGTCCAACTCCCACAGGGAGTAGGACTCCCCTTTTTCCTATTAGGAGTAGGAGAGGGAAGGAAGAGGAAGGAGGGAGGAAGGAAAGGAGGCCCCGCCCCCTCCCAATTCAGATTGGGCTTGGGGGGGCCCTCCCTTGCTCCTTTCCCCCCCTTTCCACTAAGGCCCAATAAGGCACATATACCTCCCGGGGGGTTCCGATTACCTCCCGGTGATCCGGTATTGTCCCAATCTCACCCGGAACGTTTCCGGTGTCCAAATATAGTCGTCCAATATATCGATCTTTATGTCTCAACCATTTCGAGACTCCTCGTCAAGTCCGTGATCACATCCGGGACTCCGAACAACCTTCGGTACATCAAAATATATAAACTCATAATGAAACTGTCATCGTAACGTTAAGCGTGCGGACCCTACGGGTTCGAGAACAATGTAGACATGACCGAGACACGTCTGCGGTCAATAACCAATAGCGGAACCTGGATGCTCATATTGGCCCCTACATATTCTACGAAGATCTTTATCGGTCAGACCGCATAACAACATACGTTTGTTCCCTTTGTCATCGGTATGTTACTTGCCCGAAATTCGATCGTCGGTATCTCAATACCTAGTTCAATCTCGTTACCGACAAGTCTCTTTACTCGTTCTATAATACATCATCTTGCAACTAACTTATTAGTTGCCTTGTTTGCAAGGCTTAAGTGATGTGCATTACCGAGAGGGCCCAGAGATACCTCTCCGACAATCGGAGTGACAAATCCTAATCTCGAAATACGCCAACCCAACATGTACCTTTGGAGACACCTGTAGAGCACCTTTATAATCACCCAGTTATGTTGTGACGTTTGGTAGCACACAAAGTGTTCCTCTGGTAAACGGGAGTTGCATAATCTCATAGTCATAGGAACATGTATAAGTCATGAAGAAAGCAATAGCAACAAATTAAACGATCAAGTGCTATGCTAACGGAATGGGTCAAGTCAATCATATCATTCTCCTAATGATGTGATCCCATTGATCAAATGACAACTCATGTCTATGGTTAGGAAACATAACCATCTTTAATCAACGAGCTAGTCAAGTAGAGGCATACTAGTGACACTCTGTTTGTCTATGTATTCACACATGTATTATGTTTCCGGTTAATACAATTCTAGCATGAATAATAAACATTTACCATGATATAAGGAAATATATAATAACTTTATTATTGCCTCTAGGGCATATTTCCTTCAGTCTCCCACTTGCACTAGAGTCAATAATCTAGTTCACATCACCATGTGATTTAACATCAATAGTTTACATCACCATGTGATTAACACCCATAGTTCACATCGACATGTGACCAACACCCAAAGGGTTTACTAGAGTCAATAATCTAGTTCACATTGCTATGTGATTAACACCCAAAGAGTAATGAGGTGTGATCATGTTTTGCTTGTGAGAGAATTTTAGTCAATGGGTTTGCCACATTCAAATCCGTAAGTATTTTGCAAATTTCTATGTCAACAATGCTTTGCATAGAGCTACTCTAGCTAATTGCTCCCACTTTCAATATGTATCCAGATTGAGATTTAGAGTCATCTGGATCAGTGTCAAAATTCGCATCGACGTAACCCTTTACGATGAACCTTTTGTCACTTCCATAATCGAGAAACATATCCTTACTCCACTAAGGATAATTTTGACCAATGTCCAGTGATCTACTCCTAGATCACTATTGTACTCCTTTGCCAAACTCAGGACAGGGTATACAATAGGTCTGGTACACAGCATGGCATACTTTATAGAACCTATGGCTGAGGCATAGGGAATGACTTTCATTCTCTCTCTATCTTCTGCCGTGGTCGGGTTTTGAGTCTTAATCAACTTCACACCTTGTAACACATGCAAGAACTTCTTCTTTGACTGTTCTATTTTGAACTACTTCAAAATCTTGTCAAGGTATGTACTCATTGAAAAAACTTATCAAGCATCTTGATCTATCTCTATAGATCTTGATGCTCAATATGTAAGCAGCTTCACCGAGGTCTTTATTTGAAAAACTCCTTTCAAATATTCCTTTATGCTTTGCAGAATAATTCTACATTATCTCCGATCAACAATATGTCTTTCACATATATTTATTAGAAATGATGTAGTGCTCCCACTCACTTTCTTGTAAATACAGGCTTCACCGCAAATATGTATAAAACTATATGCTTGATCAACTTATCAAAGCGTATATTCCAACTCCGAGATGCTTGCACCAGTCCATAGATGGATCGCTGGAGCTTGCATATTTTGTTAGTACCTTTAGGATTGACAAAACCTTCTGGTTGCATCATATACAACTCTTCTTTAATAAATCCATTAAGGAATGCAGTTTTATTTATCCATTTGCCAGATTTCATAAAATGCGGCAATTGCTAACATGATTCGGACAGACTTAAGCATAGATACGAGTGAGAAACTCTCATCGTAGTCAACACCTTGAACTTGTCGAAAACCTTTTTGCGACAATTCTAGCTTTGTAGATAGTAACACTACTATCAGCGTCCATCTTCCTCTTGAAGATCCATTTAATCTCAATGGCTCACCGATCATTGGGCAAGTCAATCAAAGTCCATACTTTGTTCTCATACATGGATCTCATCTCAGATTTCATGGCCTCAAGCCATTTCACGGAATCTGGGCTCATCATTGCTTCCTCATAGTTCGTAGGCTCGTCATGGTCAAGTAACATGACCTCCAGAATAGGATTACCATACCACTCTGGTGCGGATCTCACTCTGGTTTACCTACGAGGTTCGGTAGTAACTTGATCTGAAGTTACATGATCATCATCATTAGCTTCCTCACTAATCAGTGTAGTAGTCATAGGAACAGATTTCTATGATGAACTACTTTCCAATAAGGGAGCAGGTACAGTTACCTCATCAAGTTCTACTTTCCTCCCACTCACTTCTTTCGAGAGAAATTCCTTTTCTAGAAAGGATCCATTCAAAGCGACGAATATATTGCCTTCGGATCTGTGATAGAAGGTGTACCCAAGATTTTCTTTTGGGTATCCTATGAATACGTACTTCTCCGATTTGGGTTAGAGCTTATCAGGTTGAAACTTTTTCACATAAGCATTGCAACCTCAAACTTTAAGAAACAAAAACTTAGGTTTCTTGCCAAACCATAGTTCATACGGTGTCGTCTCAACGGATTCAGATGGTGCCCTATTTAACGTGAATGCAGCTGTCTGTAATGCATAACCCCAAAACGATAGTGGTAGATTGGTAAGAGACATCATATATCGCACCATATCTAATAAAGTACGGTTATGATGTTCGGACACACCATTACACTGTGGTGTTCCAGGTGGCGTGAGTAGTGAAACTATTTCACATTGTTTTAACTGAAGGCCAAACTCGTAACTCAAATATTTTACTTCTGCGATCATATTGTAGAAACTTTTATTTTTGTTACGATGATTCTCCACTTCACTCTGAAATTCTTTGAACTTTTCAAATATTTCAGACTTGTGTTTCATCAAGTAGATATACTCATATATGCTCAAATCATCTGTGAAGATCAGAAAATAATGATACCTGCCACGAGCCTCAATATTCATCGGACCACATATATCAGTATGTATGATTTCCAACAAATCTGTTGCTCGCTCGATTGTTCTGGAGAACGGAGTCTTTATCATCTTGCCCATGAGGCATGGTTTGCAAGCATCAACTGATTCATAATCAAGTGATTCCAAAAACCCATCAACATGGATTTTCTTCATGCGCTTTACACCAATACGACCTAAACGGCAGTGCCACAAATAATTTGCACTATCATTATTAACTTTGCATCTTTTGGCTTCAATATTATGAATATGTGTATCACCACGATCGAGATCCAACAAACCATTTTCATTGGGTGTATGACCATAGAAGGTTTTATTCATGTAAACATAACAACAATTTATTCTCTTACTTAAATGAATAACCGTATTGCAATAAACATGATCAAATCATATTCATGCTCAACGCAAACACCAAATAACACTTATTTAGGTTCAACACTAATCCCAAAAGTATAGGGAGAGTGCGATGATGATCATATCAATCTTGGAACCACTTCCAACACACATCATCACTTCACCCTTAACTAGTCTATGTTCATTCTGCAACTCCCGTTTCGAGTTACTACTCTTAGCAACTGAACCAATATCAAATACCGAGGGGTTGCTACGAACAGTAGTAAAATACACATCAATAATCTGTATATCAAATATACCTTTGTTCACTTCGCCATCCTTCTTATCTGCCAAATACTTGGGGCAGTTCCGCTTCCAGTGACCAGTCCCTTTGCAGTAGAAGCACTTAGTCTCAGGCTTAGGACCAGACTTGGGCTTCATTACTTGAGCAGCAACTTGCTTGCCGTTCTTCTTGAAGTTCCCGTTCTTCCCTTTGCCCTTTTCTTGAAACTAGTGGTCTTGTCTACCATCAACATTTGATATTTTTCTTGATTTCTACCTTCGTCGATTTCAGCATCATGAAGAGCTTGGAATCGTTTCCGTTATCCCTTGCATATTATTGTTCATCACGAAGTTCTACTAACTTGGTGATGGTGACTAGAGAATTCTGTCAATCACTATTTTATCTGGAAGATTAACTCCCACTTGATTCAATCGATTGTAGTACCCAGGCAATCTGAGCACATGCTCACTACTTGAGCTATTCTCCTCCATCTTTTAGCTATAGAACTTGTTGGAGACTTCATATCTCTCAACTCAGGTATTTGCTTGAAATATTAACTTCAACTCCTGGAATATCTCATATGGTCCATGACGTTCAAAACGTCTTTGAAGTCCCGATTCTAAGCCGTTTAAGCATGGTGCACTAAACTATCAAGTAGTCATCATATTGAGCTAGCCAAATGTTCATAACATCTGCATCTACTCCTGCAATAGGTTTGTCACCTAGCGGTGCATCAAAGACATAATTCTTCTGTGTAGCAATGAGGATAAACCTCAGATCACGGATCCAATCCGCATCATTGCTACTAACATCTTTCAACTTTGTTTTCTCTAGGAACATATAAAAATTAAACGGGGAGCAACATCGCGAGCTATTGATCTACAACATAGATATGCTAATACTACCAGGACTAAGTTCATGATAAATTAAAGTTCAATTAATCATATTACTTAAGAACTCCCACTTAGATAGACATCCCTCTAATCATCTAAGTGATCATGTGATCCAAATCAACTAAACCATAACCGATCATCACGTGAAATGGAGTAGCTTTCAATGGTGAACATCACTATGTTGATCATATCTACTATATGATTCACGCTCGACCTTTCGGTCTCAGTGTTCCGAGGCCATATCTGCATATGCTAGGCTCGTCAAGTTTAACCTGAGTATTCTGCGTGTGCAAAACTGGCTTGCACCCGTTGTAGATGGACGTAGAGCTTATCACACCCGATCATCACGTGGTGTCTGGGTGCGACAAACTTTGGCAACGGTGCATACTCAGGGAGAACACTTTTATCTTGAAATTTAGTAAGAGATCATCTTATAATGCTACCGTCAATCAAAGCAAGATAAGATGCATAAAAGATAAACATCACATGCAATCAATATAAGTGATATGATATGGCCATCATCATCTTGTGCTTGTGATCTCCATCTCCGAAGCATCATCATGATCACCATCGTCACCGGCGCGACACCTTGATCTCCATCGTAGCATCGTTGTCGTCTCGCCAATCTTATGCTTCCACGACTATCGCTACCGCTTAGTGATAAAGTAAAGTATTACAGCGCGATTGCATTGCATACAATAAAGCGACATCCATATGGCTCCTTCCAGTTGCCGATAACTCGGTTACAAAACATGATCATCTCATACAATAAAATTTAGCATCATGTCTTGACCATATCACATCACAACATGCCCTGCAAAAACAAGTTAGACGTCTTCTACTTTGTTGTTGCAAGTTTTACATGGATGCTACGGGCTTAGCAAGAACCGTTCTTACCTACGCATCAAAACCACAATGACAGTTTGTCAAGTTGGTGATGTTTTAATCTTCGCAAGGACCGGGCGTAGCCACACTCGGTTCAACTAAAGTTGGAGAAACTGACACCCGCCAGCCACCTGTGTGCAAAGCACGTCGGTAGAACTAGTCTCGCGTAAGCGTACGCGTAATGTCGGTCCGGGCCGCTTCATCCAACAATACCACCGAACCAAAGCATGACATGCTGGTAAGCAGTATGACTTATATCGCCCACAAATCACTTGTGTTCTACTCGTGCATAACATCAACGCATAAAACCTAGGCTCGGATGCCACTGTTGGGGAATGTAGTAATTTCAAAAAAATTCCTACGCACACGCAAGATCATGGTGATGCATAGCAACGAGAGGGGAGAGTGTTGTCTACGTACCCTCGTAGACTGGAAGCGGAAGCGTTAGCACAACGCGGTTGATGTAGTCGTACGTCTTCATGGCTCGACCAATCAAGCACCAAAACTACCGCACCTCCGAGTTCTAGCACACGTTCAGCTCGATGATGATCCCCGGACTCCAATCCAGCAAAGTGTTGGGGATGAGTTCCGTCAGCATGACGGCGTGGTGATGATCTTGATGTTCTACCATCGCAGGGCTTCGCCTAAGCACCGCTACAATATTATTGAGGATTATGGTGGAGGGGGGGCACCGCACACGGCTAAGAGATCAATGATCAATTGTTGTGTCTATGGGGTGCCTGCTGCCCCTGTATATAAAGAAGTGGAGGAGGGGGCCGGCCAAGGAGGGTGGCGTGCCCTAGGGGGGAGTCCAACTCCCATAGGGAGTAGGACTCCCCTTTTTCCTATTAGGAGTAGGAGAGGGAAGGAAGAGGAAGGAGGGAGGAAGGAAAGGGGGGGGGCCGGCCCATCTCCCAGTTCGGATTGGGCTTGGGGGGGGGGCGCCCCCTCCCTTGCTCCTTTCCCCTCCTTTCCACTAAGGCCCAATAAGGCCCATATACCTCCCGGGGGGTTCCGATTACCTCCCGGTGATCCGGTATTGTCCCAATCTCACCCGAAACCTTTCCGGTGTCCAAATATAGTCGTCCAATATATCGATCTTTATGTCTTGACCATTTCGAGACTCCTCGTCAAGTCCATGATCACATCCGGGACTCCGAACAACCTTCGGTACATCAAAATATATAAACTCATAATGAAACTGTCATCGTAACGTTAAGTGTGCGAACCCTACGGGTTCGAGAACAATGTAGACATGACCGAGACACGTCTCCGGTCAATAACCAATAGCGGAACCTGGATGCTCATATTGGCTCCTACATATTCTACCAAGATCTTTATCGGTCAGACCGCATAACAACATACGTTTGTTCCCTTTGTCATCGGTATGTTACTTGCCCGAGATTCGATCGTCGGTATCTCAATACCTAGTTCAATCTCGTTACCGGCAAGTCTCTTTACTCGTTCTGTAATACATCATCTTGCAACTAACTTATTAGTTGCATTGCTTGCAAGCTTAAGTGATGTGAATTACCGAGAGGGCCCAGAGATACCTCTCCGACAATCGGAGTGACAAATCCTAATCTCGAAATACGCCAACCCAACATGTACCTTTGGAGACACCTGTAGAGCACCTTTATAATCACCCAGTTACGTTGTGACGTTTGGTAGCACACAAAGTGTTCCTCTGTTAAACGAGAGTTGCATAATCTCATAGTCATAGGAACATGTATAAGTCATGAAGAAAGCAATAACAACAAATTAAACGATCAAGTGCTATGCTAACGGAATGGGTCAAGTAAATCACATCATTCTCCTAATGATGTGATCCCGTTAATAAAATGACAACTCATGTCTATGGTTAGGAAACATAACCATATTTAATCAACGAGCTAGTCAAGTAGAGGCATACTAGTGACACTCTGTTTGTCTATGTATTCACACATGTATTATGTTTCCGGTTAATACAATTCTAGCATGAAAAATAAACATTTATCATGATATAAGGAAATATATAATAACTTTATTATTGCCTCTAGGGCATATTTCCTTCATTTCCAAGGTTGATGTGATCAAGCATCGCATGCTCCCTCTACCATCGAGATTGGTGTCAAACCTAAATAATTGTTATTTGGTCTTTGCGTTGAGCGTAGACATGATTGGATTATGTTTATCGCAATACAGTTATTCATTTAAGGAGAATAATGGTTACTCTATTTATTTGAATAATACCTTCAATGGTCTTGCACCTAAAATGAATGGTTTATTGAATCTCGATCGTAGTGATACACATGTTCATGCCAAAAGATATAAGACAGTAATGATAGTACCACATACTTGTGGCACTGCCATTTGAGTCATGTTGGTATAAAACGCATGAAGAAGCTCCATGTTGATGGATCTTTGTACTCACTCGTGTTTGAAAAGATTGAGACATGCGAACCATGTCTATTGGTAGATATGCATGAAGAAACTCCATGCAGATGGATCGTTTAGACTCACTTGATTTTGAATCACTTGAGACATGCAAATCATACCACATGGGCAATATGACTGAAAGGCCTCGTTTTCAGTAAGATGGAACAAGAAAGAAACTTGTTGGAAGTAATACATTTTGATGTGTGCAGTCCAATGAGTGCTGAGGCACGCAGTGGATATCGTTATGTTCTTACTTCACAGATGATTTGAGTAGATGCTGAGTATATTTACTTGATGAAACACAAGTCTGAATTATTGAAAGGTTTAAGTAATTTCAGAGTGAAATTGAAGATCGTCGTGACAAGATGATAAAATGTCTATGATATGATCATAGAGATGAATATCTGAGTTACAAGTTTGGCACACAATTAAGACATTGTGGAAATTGTTTCACAACTAATACCGCCTGGACCACCATAGTGTGATGGTGTGTCCGAACATCATAACTGCACCCTATTGGATATGGTGCATACCATGATGTCTCTTATCGAATTACCACTATCATTTATGGGTTAGGCATTAGAGACAACCGCATTCACTTTAAATAAGGCACCACACAATTCCTGAGACGACACCGTATGAACTATATTTTTAGAGAAACCTAAGCTGTCATTTCTTAAAAGTTTGGGGCTGCAATGCTTATGTGAAAAAGTTTCAGGCTGATAAGCTCGAACCCAAAGCGGATAAATGCATCTTCATAGAATACCCAAAAATAGTTGGGTATACCTCCTATTTCAGATCCGAAAGCAAAAGTGATTTTTTCTAGAAACGGGTCCTTTCTCGAGGAAAAGTTTCTCTCGAAAGAATTGAGTGGGAGGATGGTGGAGACTTGATGAGGTTATTGAACTTCACTTCAACTAGTGTGTAGCAGGGCACAGGAAGTTGTTCCTGTGGCACCTACACCAATTGAAGTGGAAGCTTATGATAGTGATCATGAAACTTCGTATCAAGTCACTACCAAACCTCATAGGTCAACAAGGATGTGTACTACTTCAGAGTGGTACGTAATCCTGTCTTGGAAGTCATGTTGCTAGACAACAATAAACCTATGAGCTATGGAGAAGCGATGGTGGGCCTGGATTCCAACGAATGGCTCGAGGCCATAAAATCCGAGAGAGGATCCATGTATAAAACAAAGTATAGACTTTGAAAGAACAACTTGATGGCCATTAGGCTGTTAGGTGCAAATGGATTTTAAAAGGAAGACAGACAATGATGGTAAGTGTCACCATTAAGAAAGCTCGACTTGTCGTTAAGATGTTTCCCGACAAGTTCAAGGAGTTGACTACGATGAGACTTTCTCACTCATAGCGATGCTAAGAGTTTGTTGGAATTATGTTAGCAGTTACTACATTATTTATGAAATCTTGCAGATAGGATGTCAAAACATTGTTTCCTTGACATTTTTCTTGAGGAAAGGTTGTATGTGATACAACCAGAAGGTTTTGTCAATCCTGAAAGATGCTGACAAGTATGCAAAGCTACAGCAATCCTTCTAAGGACTGGAGTAAGCATCTCGGAATTGGAATGTACACTTTGATGAGATGATCAAAGATTTTGGGTTTATACAAAGTTTATGAGAAACTTGTATTTCCAAAGGAGTGAGTGGGAGAACTATAGAATTTTTTATAAGTATATGTTGTTAACATATTGTTGATCAAAATGATGTAGAATTTCTGGAAAGCATGCAGGGTTATTTGAAAAGTGTTTTTCGATGGAAAAACTGGATTAAGCTACTTGAACATTGAGCATCAAGATCTATAAGGATAGATCAAAAATGCTTAATAGTACTTTCAAATGAATACATACCGTGACAAGATTTTGAAAGAGTTGAAAATAGATCAGCAAAGAAGGAGTTCTTGGCTGTGTTACAAGGTGTGAGTATTGAGTATGACTCAAGACATGACCACGGCAGAAGAGAGAGAAAGGACGAAGGTCATCCCCTATGCTTTAGACTTAGGCTCTATAGCATGCTATGCTGTGTACAGCACCTGGAGTGTGCCTTGCCATGAGTCAGTCAAGGGGTACAAGAGTGATCCAGGAATGGATCACATGACAGCGGTCGAACTTATCCTTAGTAACTAGTGGACTAAGGAATTTTCTCGATTATGGAGGTGGTAAAAGAGTTCGTCATAAAGGGTTACGTCGATGCAAACTTTGACACTAATCCGGATGACTCTGAGGAGTAAATCGGATTCGTATAGTAGAGCAGTTATTTGGAATAGCTCCAAGTAGCGCGTGGTAGATGCATCTACAAGATGACATAGAGATTTGTAAAGCACACATGGATTTGAAAGGTTCAGACCCATTGACTGATAAACCTCTCTCACAAGCAAGATATGAACACACCCCATGGGTGTTGGATTCATTACAATCACGTAGTGATGTGAACTGGATTATTGACTCTAGTGCAAGTGGGAGACTATTGGAAATATGCCCTAGAGGCAATAATAAATTAGTTATTATTATATTTCCTTGTTCATGATAATCGTTTATTATCCATGCTAGAATTGTTTTGATAGGAAACTCAGATACATGTGTGGATACATAGACAACACCATGTCCCTAGTAAGCCTCTAGTTGACTAGCTCGTTGATCAATAGATGGTTACGGTTTCCTGACCATGGACATTGGATGTCGTTGATACCGGGATCACATCATTAGGAGAATGATGTGATGGACAAGACCCAATCCTAAGCCTAGCACAAGATCGTGTAGTTCGTATGCTAAAGCTTTTCTAATGTCAAGTATCATTTCCTTAGACCATGAGATTGTGCAACTCCCGAATACCGTAGGAATGCTTTGGGTGTACCAAATGTCACAACGTAACTGGGTGGCTATAAAGGTGCACTACGGGTATCTCTGAAAGTGTCTATTGGGTTGGCATGAATCGAGACTGGGATTTGTCACTCCGTGTAACGGAGAGGTATCTCTGGGCCCACTCGGTAGGACATCATCATAATGTGCACAATGTGACCAAGGAGTTGATCACGGGATGATGTGTTACGGAACGAGTAAAGAGACTTGCTGGTAACGAGATTGAACGAGGTATCGGGATACCGGCGATCGAATCGTGGGCAAGTATCGTACCGATAGACAAAGGGAATTGAATACGGGATTGATTGAATCCTCGACATCGTGGTTCATCTGATGAGATCATCGTGGAGCATGTGGGAGCCAACATGGGTATCCAGATCCCGCTGTTGGTTATTGACCGGAGAGTTGTCTCGGTCATGTCTACATGTCTCCCGAACCCGTAGGGTCTACACACTTAAGGTTCGGTGACGCTAGAGTTGTAGAGATATTAGTATGTGGTTAACCAAAAGTTGTTCGAAATCCCGGATGAGATCCTGGACATCACGAGGAGTTCCGAAATGGTCCGGAGGTAAATATTTATATATAGGAAGTCCAGTTTCGGCCACCGAGAGAGTTTTGGGAGTCATCGGTATTGTACCGAGACCACCGGAAGGGTCCCGGGGGTCCACCAGGTGGGGCCACCTATCCCGGAGGGCCCCATGGGCTGAAGGGGCATGGGAACCAGCCCCCGGTGGGCTGGTGTGCCCCCCCTTGGGCCTCCCATGCGCCTAGGGTTGGAAACCCTAAGGGGTGGGGGCGCCTCCACCTGGCTTGGAGGCCAAGCCACCCCTAGGGCTGCCGCCCCCCTCCCTATATGGGATCTACAAGGGGCCGGTGCCCCCTAGGCCCCTATATATAGTGGAGGGGAGGGAGGGCAGCCGCACCTGAAGCCCTGGCGCCTCCCTCCCTCCCGTGACACCTCTTCCTCCCCGCTTGTGCTTGGCAAAACCCTGTCCTGATCCCGCTACTTCCACCACCACGCCGTCGTGCTGATGGATCTCCATCAACTTCTCCTCCCCCCTTGCTGTATCAAGAAGGAGGAGACGTCTCCTCTCCGTACATGTGTTGAACGCGGAGGTGCCGTCCGTTCGGCGCTAGGATCATTGGTGATTTGGATCACGACGAGTACGACTCCATCAACCCCGTTCTCTTGAACGCTTCCTCTTAGCGATCTTCAAGGGTATGAAGATGCACTCCCTCTCTCTCGTTGCTAGATGACTCCATAGATTGATCTTGGTGATGCATAGAAAATTTTAAATTTCTGCTACGATCCCCAACAGAAGCGCCTTTGGTAAGGAAACATTTATATAGTGTGCTAAAATATATTGTCACTTTTTACTATGGAAAACTATACTTTGAGGGGTTTGTTCGAGGTATCTTCACCTCGACCAGAACCACAATTAGCTACCCCTCAACCTACTGCAACTACTGAAAATATTGAATATGAAATTCCTTCAGGTATGATAGAACAACTGCTAGCTAATCCTTATGCAGGAGATGGAACCGAACATCCTGATATGCACTTGATATATGTAGAACAAATTTGGGGATTGTTCAAGCTTGCATGTTTACCCGGGGATGAAGTTATGAAAAAGGTTTTCCCTTTATCTTTGAAGGTAAAAGCATTGGCATGGTATAGGCTATGCGATGATATTGGATCTTGGAATTGGAATCGTTTGAAATTGGAGTTCCACCAAAAAATTTATCCTATGCATCTAATTCATCATGATCGGAATTACACATATAATTTTTGGCCTCGTGAAGGAGAAAGTATCACTCTAGCTTGGGGGAGTCTTAATTCAATGTTATACTCATGCCCCAATCATGAGCCCTCAAAAGAAATTATTATCCAGAATTTTTATGCTCGGCTTTCTCGTAATGATCAAAACTTGCTTGATACTTCTTGTGTTAGTTCTTTTATGAAGAAGACTATTGAATTCTGGTGGGATCTTTTGGAAAGAACTAAATGCAACTCTGAAGATTGGGAACTTGACGAAGGTAAAGAGTCGGGTATTAAACTTAAGTATGATTGTGTTAAATCTTTTATGAATACCGATGCTTTTCAAAAGTTTAGCACTAAATGTCGACTTGACTCTGAGATAGTAGCTTCCTTCTGTGATTCATTTGCTACTCATGTTGATCTCCCTAAAGAGAAGTGGTTTAAATATCACCCACCTATTAAAGAAGAAATTAAAGAACCATTACCAATTAAGTAAGAAACCATAATTTATAATGTTGATCCAGTTGTTCCTTCTGCTTATATTGAGAAACCACCTTTCCCTGTTAGGATAAAGGAACATGCTAAAGTTTCTACTATTGTTAACAAAAGCTATATTTAGAATACCTAAACCTGATGAACAAATCAAAGTAAAACCTAGTATTGCTATGGTTAAAGATCTCTTGAAAGAAGATATGGATGGGCATGTTATTTACTTTTGCGAAGAAGGTGCTAGAATTGCCAAACCTGATAAAAAGGATAAACATAGACCTATTGTTGGCATGCCTGTTGTCTCAGTTAAAATAGGATATCACTGTTATCATGGTTTATGTGACATAGGTGCTAGAGTGACTGCTATTCCTTACACCTTATATCAAGAAATTATGAATGACATAGCACCTGCAGAGATAGAAGACATAGATGTTACTATTAAACTTGCTAATGGAGACACTAGATCACCAATTGGGATGGTTAGAGATGTTGAAGTCTTGCGTGGGAAAATAAAATACCCTACTGATTTTCTTGTTCTTAGTTCCCCACAAGATGACTTTTGTCCCATTATCTTTGGTAGACCTTTCTTGAACACCGTTAATGCTAGAATAGACTATGAGAAACAAACTGTCGGTGTTAGTTTTGGTGATGAGTCTCATGAGTTTAATTTTCCAAGTTTAGTAGAAAGCTTCATGAAAAAGAATTGCCTAGTAAGGATGAAATAATTGGTCTTGCTTCTATTGCTGTACCACCTACTGATCCGCTAGAACAAAATTTGCTAGACCATGAAAATGATTTACATATGCATGAAAGAAATGAAATAGATAAGATTTTCTTTGAACAACGTCCTCTGCTTAAACATAATTTGCCTATTGAAACTCTAGGCGGTCCTCCACCACCTACAGGTGATCCTGTGTTTGAATTAAAACAATTGTCAGACACTTTGCAATATACTTATCTTGATGAAAAGAAGATATATCCTGTTATTATTAGTGATATCCTTTCAGAACATGAAGAAGAAAGATTATTGAAAGTTCTAAGGAAGCACCAGGCTGCTATTGGATATACTCTTGATGATTTAAAGGGCATAAGTCCCACTCTATGTCAGCACAAAATTAATATGGAACCTGAGGCTAAAACCATTGTTGATCACCAACGTCGGTTAAATCCAAAGATGAAGGAAGTGGTAAGAACGGAAATCTTAAAACTTCTAGAAGCAGGTATAATCTATCCCATAGCAGACAGTAGATAGGTAAGTCATGTTCATTGTGTCCCTAAGAAAGAAGGTATAACTGTTGTTCCTAATGATAAGAATGAACTTATTCCACAAAGAATTGTTATAGGCTATGGAATGGTAATTGATTTTAGAAAATTAAACAAAGAAACTAGGAAAGATCATTACCCACTGCCTTTTATTGATCAAATGCTTGAAAGATTATCTAAGCACACACATTTTTGCTTCCTTGATGGATATTTTGTTTTTTCACAAATACCTGTCTCTCAACCTGATCAAGAAAAGACCACTTTCACTTGTCCCTTTGGAACCTATGCTTATAGACACATGTCTTTCAGTTCATGTAATGCACCTGCTACCTTTCAAAGATGCATGACTGCTATATTCTCTGACTTTTATGAAAAGATTGTTGAGGTTTTCATGGATGACTTCTCTATTTATGGGAAGTATTTTGATGATTGTTTAAGCAATCTTGATCGGGTTTTGCAGAGATGTGAACAAACAAATCTTGTCTTGAATTGGGAGAAGTGCCACTTTTATGGTTAATGAAGGCATTGTCTTGGGTCATAAAATTTCTGAAAGAGGTATTGAAGTGGACAAAGCTAAGGTTGATGCAATTGAGAAAATGCCATGTCCTAAAGCTATAAAAGGTATCCGTAGTTTCTTAGGTCATGCTGGTTTCTATAGGAGATTTATCAAAGACTTTTCTAAAATTTCTAGGCCTCTTACGAATCTTTTGCAAAAGGATATTCCTTTTGGTTTTGATGATGATTATTTAGAAGCCTTTGAAACACTCAAGAAAGCCTTAATTTCTGCACCTATTGTTCAACCACCTGATTGGAACTTTCCTTTTGAAATTATGTGTGATGCTAGTGATTATGTTGTTGGTGATGTGCTAGGACAAAGAGTTGATAAGAAACTAAATATTATTCATTATGCTAGTAAAACTCTAGACAGTGCTCAAAGAAACTATGCAACTACTGAAAAAGAATTCTTAGCGTGGTGTTTGCTTGTGGTAAATTTAGACCTTATATTGCTGATTCAAAACTAATTGTTCACACAGACCATGCTGCTATTAAATATCTTATGGAAAAGAAAGATGCTAAACCTAGACTTATTCGATGGGTTCCCTTGTTACAAGAATTTGATTTACATATCACTGATAGAAAAGGAGCTGAGAACCCCGTAGCTGATAACCTGTCTAGGCTTGAAAATGTGCCTGATGACCCACTACCTATTGATGATAGTTTTCCTGATGAGCAGTTAGCTGCAATAAATATTGCTCATAGTACTCCTTGGTATGATGACTATGCTAATTACATTGTTGCTAAATATTTACCACCTAACTTTACATACCAACAAAAGAAAAAATCTTCTATGATTTAAGACATTACTTTTGGGATGACCCACATATCTATAAAGAAGGAGTAGATGGTATTATTAGACGTTGTGTACCTGAGCATGAACAAGGACAAATCCTGCGGAAATGTCACTCTGAAGCTTATGGAGGGCATCATGCTGGAGATAGAACTGCTCACAAGGTATTGCAATCTGGATTTTATTGGCCTACTCTCTTCAAGGATGCCTGTAAATTCATCTTATCTTGTGACGAACGTCAAAGAATGGGTAATATCGGTAAGCGTCAAGAAATGCCTATGAACTATTCACTTGTTGTTGAACCATTTGATGTTTGGGGATTTGATTACATGGGACCTTTTCCTTCCTCTAATGGGTATACACATATTTTGGTTGCTGTTGATTATGTTACTAAATGGGTAGAAGCTATTCCAACCAATAGTGCTGATCACAACACCTTTATTAAAATGCTTAAGGAAGTTATTTTCTCAAGGTTTGGAGTCCCTAAATATTTAATGACTGATGGTGGTTCACACTTTATTCATGGTGCTTTCCATAAAATGCTTACCAAGTATGATGTTAACCATATAATTGCATCACCTTATCATCCTCAGTCTAGTGGTCAAGTTGAACTTAGCAATAGAGAAAAAAATTAATTTTGCAAAAGACTGTCAATAGGTCTAGGAAGAATTGGTCTAAGAAATTAGATGATGCACTTTGGGCTTATAGAACATCATATAAAAATTCTATGGGTATGTCTCCTTATAAAATGGTTTATGGAAAAGCTTGTCATTTGCCTCTTGAGTTAGAACATAAAGCATATTGGGCCATCAAAGAACTCAATTATGATTTCAAACTTGCTGGTGAAAAGAGGTTATTTGATATTAGCTCTTTAGATGAATGGAGAACCCAAGCTTATGAAAATGCTAAGTTGTTTATCGGTCTGGAGCCATCAAAATAAATAATGTCAAAGGTACTAACCCGAAGGTTGTTAACGGGCAACGAATAAAACATTATATCTCAGGTACGCCCATTAATGTTGAAAGTAATATTATCCAAACTTTGACACCGGAAGAACACATAAAAGAGTCCTTCTGGAACACTTCAGAATCGTGAAAATGAGGAGGTACGTGATATGTTAAGTAAACGGACTCCAAAAAATCCGCAATTTTTTTTGTCAGTTTTGGAATATTTAGAAAAATAGGAAAATAAGAAACTTCTAGGAAGCATGCCCTGGTGGACACAAGACACCAGGGTGTGCCAGGCTTGCCTGGCGTGCCCAGGTGGGTTGTGCCCACCCGGTACACCTCTCAGACTCCATTTTTCTATAGTTTGCTTGTTTCCCAAGATAAACAATCTTTATATACTCCCCGAACCTGTTGATCACCGTATCAGGGAGAAATCCCCTGTTCTTTTTTCTTGCTATTTTCTGCGCAGTTCTGAAAATATGTCGTCCCAAGACTCTAGCAGAGAGAGCTATGTCTCACATCTCATTGCTGACCCAAAAACCTATGGGGACCTATCTCCTTATGGTCGAACTACAGATGACGAGGGGGATGCTCACTTGATGAGGATCGATGATTCAAGCTCGGAGGCGGAGGATGTTCCTCTACCTCAACCTGGGGATATGCACGTGGATTTCAAGAAGTAAAGTCTCCCTAAGAGAGCTAGCCGGTCTAAAAACCAATCTATTCCTTTTCGTTTCCGGCAGAAAAGCAAAGGGGATTTATGTGACAAGATCTTGAAGCTGGAACTGGAAGTTGATGATTTAAAGGAGGAAATTTCTCTCCTCAACTACAATATGAAAAAGTTGAAGGCACAATTGCCATCACCACCACCTTCTTCTTCATCACCAAAAGAGAATTGAGTATCGGGTATGGGCATCCCCCTTGGCTACCGCCAAGCTTGGGGGAGGTGCCCCGGAATCATATCATCCCATTATCTTTTGCCTTTACTTATTTTAGTTCGATATTTTGCTTTAGATGAATAAAAGTTTAGTTCGATCCTTTCTTTTCGAGAGTTTTAGTGATCTATCCTTGTAATCGTGTGCAAGATATATAATAAAGTTTATTTTGAGGCTTTGCTTTCTTTACTTTCATGTTGCAAATAAAAGAAAAGAAATAAGGAAGAAAAAGGGAAAGGAAATAAATAAAAGGAAAGAAATTTTGAAAAATATCATATACTAATCTTATGGTAGGTGATGACACCACATAAGGAAAAGTATAAGTAGAAAATTTTATTAGAGATTGACAAACATAGCATTAGTCAATGATGCAACTCATGAAAGAATTAATAAGGGAAGAGAAGATTCACATATAAATATACTATCCTAGAAATCTTTTGTGATTGTGAGCCCTCATCAAAATATCATATGCCAAAATTGTTGACGTTTGACAAGGAAGACAACTTAATGGTTTATGTTGGTTTATATTCACATAGAAATAATATTGTCATGGATCCTTTAACATGTGATCCTTTAACAGGAGGGGATAACGAAGTAGAGCTCACGAGGAGATCGTAGACGTCGTCAGCGAGCTCAGGGATGCGCTGAGGTCAACGGTACGGCGATGGGGGTCCACGGCGGCTGGAGATGAAGACGACGATGATGGAGGCGCTCCAGGGCCTCCCGAGGCGCGTGGATCAACGAGGAGGTAGACACAGACATGGCGGAGCTTCTGGACACAACAGCGAGGCGAGGGGAAGTCAGCGGCTACGGCAACGGCGAGCGGCGGCGACGACAGCGCTCGGGCGGGTCGAGAGAGAGGGATCCAGGGGAGGAGGGAGAGCGAGAGAGAGTGAGAGAGAGTCGAGGGGAGTGCATGGCGTCGTCGGGGGCCTCCAGCAGCGAGCGGGGAAGCAGGAGGTGGCCGGTGCGTGTTCGCGCGTGGCGGCCACACGCGCTGTCCTCCTGGCAGGAGGAAGACGACAGGGGAGGAGGACAGGTGGGCTGGGCTGCTGCTGGGCTGCACAGTGCTGGGCCAGCACAGGAGCTGGGCCGCAGGTAAGCACAGGTGGGTTTTTACCATTTCTGTTTCTTTTCTATTTATCTGCCATTTGTTTTGATTTGATAAAAATACCAAATCATTTTATTTAATTCTGACAATTTTTGCAGGGGCCTAAGGGATTATTCCAAAGCCCCTCATCAAAATTCAGAATTATTGGACAATATTTCATATATATAAAAATATTTATCCAACGCAAATAATTACTGGATTAACTCCAAATGTCCAAAATAAATATTTATGAGTTCCTTAAAATATTTGTTTGATTTTTACCTCTGACCAATATTTTCAGAGAGTAACATGAACATTTTCTTGGACCTTTTTGGAGAAATTTTTATCTGGATTATTTCCAGAAATGATTCTGAGGGTTTCACAAATCTCCATTTCAACTTTAAAAGGAATTTAAACATGATGCACAAATGGCTAGCTGGTCTAGGTCATACTAGAACTAGGGATGTGATAGCTCGCCCCCACTCGAAGAAATCTCGTCCCGAGATTCAGGAGTCGGCGGAAAGAAAGTGGGGTACTCAAGTCGAAGACGATCTTCACGCTCCCAAGTAGCTTCTCTCTCGGAATGATGCAACCACTGAACCTTGAGAAACTTGATGTTCTGACGTTGGGTGACATGCTCTGCTTGATAAAGAACGCGAACAGGGTACTCTCGATATGTGAGGTTATCTTGGAGATCAAGCGTTTCGTGGTCCACTCCGCGGATGGGGTCCGAGAAGCAATGCCTGAGTTGAGAGACGTGGAAAACATCACGAACTCGAGAAAGATGTGGTGGTAGTTCCAACTGGTAGGCAACCTCTCCTCGTTTAGCGAGAATGAGAAAGGGACCAATGTAACGAGGAGCCAACTTGCCCTTGATACCGAATGGATGGGTACCCTTCAAAGGGGTAACCCGAAGGTAAGCTTTGTCGCCAATTTCATAAGCCACTTCCTTATGACGATGGTCATACTGGCTCTTTTGACGAGATTGTGCGGTTTTCAAATTCTCACGAATGATGCGAACTTGCTCTTCTGCCTCCTGGATCATATCCGGTCCAAAGAATTGTTTTTCACCGGTTTCTGACCAGTTCAAAGGTGTTCGACATCTTCGTCCATACAGAACCTCAAAAGGAGCTTTCTTGAGGCTGGATTGGTATCTATTGTTATAAGCAAACTCGGCGAAAGGAAGACACTTCTCCCAATCCATACCAAATGAGATAACGCAAGCTCTAAGCATGTCTTCGAGAATTTGGTTGACCCTTTCCACCTGACCACTTGATTGAGGGTGGAAAGTGGTACTGAAGGAAAGATGGGTGCCCATGGCAGTTTGGAAACTCTCCCAGAAATGAGAAGTGAAAAGACTACCACGGTCTGAATTGATCTCTAGTGGAACACCATGAAGTGACACTATTCGAGAAATATATAAGTCAGCGAGCTGACTGGCAGTGATATTCTCTCGAACAGGTAGGAAGTGTGCCACTTTGGAAAGACGATCAATGACTACGAAGATAGCATTATTCCCTCTCTTGGTCCTAGGAAAGCCGGTGATGAAGTCCATACCAACTTTATCCCATTTCCACTTAGGAATAGCTAAAGGTTGAAGGGTGCTAGCAGGTCTCTGATGCTCTGCCTTCACGCGACGACAAACGTCACAGTTAGCAATAAATTGAGCAATTTCTCTCTTCATCCTAGTCCACCAGAACCTCTGGCGTAGGTCCTGATACATTTTAGTACTACCGGGATGAATCGTGAGAGGAGATTCATGCGCCTCCTTAAGGATTAATTTTCGAAGATGTTGATTCTTGGGAACCACCAAGCGACTCTCAAAGAAAACAACACCACGATCATCTATAGAGAAACTACCACCAACTCCTTTGTTAATGTTTCTCTTGATCCGGGAAATTCCCGTATCTTGTTTCTGAGCAGAGACGATCTGATCCACAAGAGTAGGTTTCGCCACCAAGGTAGAAAGGAATCCATGAGGAGCAATGTGAAGGTTAAATTTACATAATTCCTCATGGAGAAGTGGTTGGCCTTGCTACAACATGAGATTGTTGCAATAGGACTTACGACTTAGTGCATCAACCATGACATTCCCCTTACCTGGGGTGTAGGTAATCCCTAAGTCATAATCTGAGATCAACTCCAACCAACGTCTTTGCCTAAGGTTCAAATCTGGTTGGGTGAAAATATACTTGAGACTCTGGTGATCGGTGTAAATCTCGCAACGTTTACCAAGAAGGTAATGTCGCCAGGTCTTAAGTGCATAGACTACGGCTGCAAGCTCTAGATCATGTGTAGGATAATTCTCCTCATGTGGATGCAACTGTCGAGATGCATAGGCAATCACATGGCGATCTTGCATAAGAATGCAACCTAGTCCCTGTCGTGAGGCATCACAATAGATAACAAAGTCCTTAGTGAAATCCGGTGGCACAAGTATGGGAGCAGAAGTCAAGCGTCTTTTCAGTTCCTGAAAACTGTGCTCACACTGTGGGGACACCTCAAACTTTTTATCTTTCTTGAGAAGTTCCGTGAGAGGTTTGGCCACTTTGGAGAAGTTCTCAACGAATCGGCGACAATAACTGGCTAGACCAAGGAAACTCCTAACTTGCTTAACTGTTTCAGGTGGAGTCCAATCAAGAACGGCCTGAGCTCTTTCGGGATTGACAGCAATGCCCTTACTAGAGATTACGTGGCCGAGATAGGTCACTTCTGGCAACCAAAATTCGCACTTGGAGAACTTGGCATAAAGGCGGTGCTCTCTGAGTTTTTCTAGCACAAGTCTAAGATGTTCGGCATGATCTTCCTCGTTCTTCGAGTAAATAAGAATATCATCGAGGTAAACCACGACGAACTTATCTAAGTACTCCATGAAGATCGAGTTCATCAAGCGGGAGAAAGTAGCTGGAGCGTTGGTTAGACCAAAGGACATGACGGTGTACTCGTACTGACCATAATGAGTGACAAAAGCCGTCTGAGGAATATCCCCATTCCTGATCTTGATTTGGTGGTAGCCTAACCTCAAATCCATCTTGGAAAAGACTGAGGATCCAGCGAGCTGATCATACAAGTCGTTGATCCTGGGGAGCGGATACTTGTTATTTATCGTGACCAAATTAACGGGACGATAATCTACAACCATCCGGTCCGTACCATCCTTCTTCTTGACGAAGAGTACGGGGCAAGCCCAGGGAGAAGAACTAGGACAGATGAAACCCTTTTGCAAGGATTCATCGAGTTGTTTCTTAAGCTCAACTAGTTCTAAGGGTGCCATCTTGTAAGGTCTCCTAGAGATTGGAGCGGTTCCTGGGATAAGATCTATGACAAATTCTACATCTCTGTCAGGTGGAATAACTGGCAGTTCCTCTGGAAAAACATCCGGAAAGTCACAGACTACCGGAATATCTTCAAGGTCTGGAAGAGGGTTGGCATTAAGAGAATAGAGCCGACGCTTTGCAACTCTAGTGGAGACGGTGACTATCTTGCCAGATGGGTGTGTAAGCTGAACAGACCTTGTGTAACAATCAACCTTGGCATGATGAGCTTTCATCCAGTCCATACCCAAGATGATGTTAATATCTGTAGACTTGAGGGCTACAAGTGATGCAAGGAATACAAGTCTGTCAACAAGGATTTCATTACCATGGCTTATTCTGGTAGTTTGCCATCTAGACCCTGGAGTTTGGATTTCAAGTGGAGTTGGCATATCGCAAAATGACATGTCGTGCAAACGAGCATAGCCTTCAGAAATGAAGGAGTGAGATGCTCCGGTATCGAACAGAACCGAAGCTGGATGGCAATTGACAAGGAGGGTACCAAGAACAACATCCGGATCATCATGAGTGTCTTTAGCTGAGACGTGATGCACACATCCACGTTCAGTGGGAGCTGACTTTACACTAATCATCTTGCGTGATGGCTTACCACGACCAACAGACTTCTCAGGCTGGGGTGGAGCATAGTTGGTTTGAGAGCAGTCACGTGCATAGTGTCCTGGCTCTCCGCATGTGAAACAAGTCCCTGAAGTAGGACGTGGACCTGCTTTGACAAGCGGTCTACCAATAGGCCTGGATGGAGCATACTGCTAAACTGGGTGAGGTGCCACACAAGATGGCCTTGGTGTATAACCGGGTGGAAGAGCGGAGTTCGGAACCCAAATCCGGCACTTCTGAGAAGTAGAACCGGAAGAAGAACCCAAACCACGGGTGTGCTTACGAGACTCCTTGTAAGTGAGTTGAGCTGTCTCTGCATTAATGGCCTTGTTCACAAGAGCCTGGAATGTATTGCAATGATGCAAGTGGAGATCACGACGCAACTTGGGGTTGAGACCCTTCCAGAACCTAGCCTGCTTCTTGGCGTCTGTGGACACTTCTTCTATAGCATAGCGGGCGAGGTTCTCAAATTCTCTACTATAAGCATCAACAACCATCTTACTCTGGGTGAAACTACAAAAATCTTCTCTCTTGCGATCAATGAGAGCCTGAGGAATGTGATGCTCGCGAAAAGCCTCAGTGAAATCCTTCCAGGTAGGTATCTAGCCAGCTGGAAGCATAGCCTCATAGTTCTGCCACCAAAGACTAGCAGGACCTTCCAGGTGATATGCAGCGTAGGTGACCTTGTTAGTTTCAGCTACATTCACCGAACACAGCTTGTGTGTGATACTACGGAGCCAGTCATCTGCATCGAGTGGTTCAATGGAATGATGGAAGGTAGGTGGTTTCAGACCAATGAAATCGTAAATGGTCGCTGACTCTTTGCACTGGGGTGCGGTGTTCTCCTCGATACGTGCTAACAAGCGGTTAGGCTTATGCTTGTTCCTCTCCATCTCTAACATGAACTCTGTCAACGAAGACTGGTCGGGAGATCCTCATCCCTACCATCTCCGTGGTTCCGGATACGAGCAACAGAACTTCAGTTATCCGGCAACATCCTGAAGAACCAACCAAGGAAACAAGGATGGATTCAGCATCATCATAAGGATGTAGAATATAGTACGAGGAAAAATACTATCTCTTGAACTCCTAGGACAATTCCGGCAGCACAACGGCAGTAAAATGCTCGAAATGAGACATTCTGCAAAAGACGGGGTAGCACCATACTCAACATCATTACCCAAGGGTCTGAGATATTACTAAACAGACTACACCGGAGGTACTCGAACTGGGATATGACTCTGATCAACCAATCCTAAGAGACTACGGAGTAGTAACACGTGATCCTGATAGACAGAAGAGGAAGCCAAGTTCCTTAACCCCGTAGGAAAGATAGGATGACTTAGATCAGAAGGGCATGAGGTATAAGGAGTAAAAGAGCCTTATGTTCCCTTCCACAATCAATTCCCTTACATAACTAAAGAATTTCTGGACTCAACTTCGACCAGGTTGGCTTGGAAATCCTACAGGCAGTTAGGCTCTGATACCAAAGCTGGCGGGACCCCGATTCTAAGTTACACCGATCTAGCATGTAACACCTCATATCACTTTGCGGCCTCACGCACGGTATCCCCATGGGTGTCGCCTTACCATGGCCCGGAACCGTTTGTGCCTTTTGGCTCACGTATATGATAGTGTTGCTAGCATCCATATGACAGAGAACCCGGGCCGACATGGCTAGTCGTGAACCCAAAGCGGCACTAACCTATGGGGACAGGCATACATGATTCACATCGAGCATGTCGGTCAGCAGCGTGTGAATCCGGGCTGTAGCACTGGGCTAACAGGACTCCGGATGTCACCGCGTGACATTTCCCCGAGGGGACAGACACAGGAACAAAGCGAAACACATGCCGGCCAGTCAAGTGTCCTGAGCAGTAGTGCTGGGCTATCAGGACTCTGGTGAACCAGGCTGTAGCGGACTACTATGGCTCAAGGAAGCACTAGACTACATTTCCCCATAAGAGAGGCTGCCAAGGACAAACAACCAGATTGTCGGATCCCACGCATAGCAATACACATCACACGTACGCATAACATGCAAGTATGTGATGTACAACATGGGATCACAACATAACGCAAACTCATATAGATAAAGGCCCAGAAGAGCCACATAGCATTAATACAAACAGGGGTCACATGACCCATCATTCAGAGCATACAAGAACCAGAAGCATTACATGTCTGAGTACAGACAACTACAAAAGAAAAAGGCCGAGAAGCCTGACTATCTACAAGTCCCTCCAAGGTACAAGATCGTAGCTAAGGTAACAAGCTACTCGTCGAAGTCCAAGCGGTACTACTAGTGAGACAGATGTCTCACCTGCAAAACATAAATAAAGCAAACGTGAGTACAAAGGTACTCAGCAAGACTTACATTAGTTCCTATCATACATGCATTTGTATCAAGAAGGTAATGTGGGGTTTAGTTGCAGCAAGCCAGCTTTGACTCAGTGGCTATCCTGTTCTATGACAATGAGAAACTTCTTTGAGGTGAGGCAGCGCACACGAGTCCACTAATCACCACATCAATACACTACTATGGATTCATCCCCGTCTCTCCTACGAGAAGGCCATCCATAGCACTCACACTTATCTTGAGCATTTTAGAGTATCCACTTCAGGTTGTCTATGTACCACGTAAGCATCCAAGAAGTCCATAACCGAGGACACGGCTATTCGAATAGATCATGATAACCCTGCAGGGGTGTACTTCATCACACACGCTCTCACCACTTATCATTGTATACCCGTCATGTATCTCGGCAACCTTCAAGAGGAAGCCTAGCGAGGGTGTCGGCCACGACCTGACTAACCACGCAAGACTCTAGTCCAGGTTTATCACCTATTTGGGTTCCATCCGCAAGGAGATCCGGCCGGGGTGTCGCTCACGGCCCCAAACGATGTGAGCAGGGTTCCCAAGCCCACCATCCGGTGCCACTCGGTACACCGTGCCACCTGTGCCTAGTCTGTCCCGAGCCCACCCTGCCGAGTGCCACTCGGTAGAAAAATAGCACTACCTACAAACACCAGAAACTATTTGCAACTCCTGGACAGAGTTCAAGGCGGTTAATAAGCCGAGAGAGCTTGGAGCGCCCGGAGCCCAATGTGTGGTAGTAGCTAGTCATTGGACAACTTACACAGAAGTCAGTTCTTAAGGACGGTCCCAATGAGACAACCCACCATGTACTCCTACATGGCCTCTCACTGCTACCTTTACCAAATCGTGTTCACACGCTTAACTCTCAGCACCAGAACATATCATAACACTCCAATTCATTCCCGATGAATCAGACCTGACACAACTCTAAGCAATAGCAGGCATGGCATGGTAGGAACACAACATGGCTCAAACAACTCCTACACGTGCTAGTGGGTTTTAACTATTTACTGTGGCAATGACAGGTCATGCAGAGGAATGGGTTCAACTACGGCATCATAAAGTAGCAGTTGAATCGTTGTTGTCCTAATGCAATAAATGAGAGCAGGAGTGAGAGAGTAGGATTTTATCGGAATGAACAAGGGGGGTAGCTTGCCTGGTAGATCAACAGGGGGCACTACTCCTCAGACAGGTACTCTCGAACACTCTCCGGAGCAGGACCTATCAAGAAGGAACGGTGTCGGAAATCTAGCACAGGCATATGCAACATTATGATGCATGAACATGGCATGAGTATGTGATGTTGTTTGAGTTAATGCATCTAGCATTTATTTGGTTGATTCAAATACAACTCCAAATTAAGTTCTTAAATATGCCAAAAGTGTGTTTTCATATATACAGCATGTACAGATGGTTTGTCATGCATGAAAATGGTACAGATGGATAGATTGAATTTTTCTAATAATTTTTCATATATAAATTATTTCAATCTGAGCTACGGTTGAATTTCTATGAATTTTTGAAGTTTAGAACATTTTCTGGAATTTCTAAATTATTCTAAATCCAGAAAAGGATTAATTGCGTCAGCACTGCGTCATGCTTGCATCAGCAGGTCAAGGAAGCTGACCAGGTCAAACCTGACGACCGGGTCCCACATGTCATTGGCTCATTGTTAGTTAATAGTGTTAATTAGATATTAAACTAATCCTAATAGAAACATTAGCAGGCCGGGCCCCACCTTTCATTGTCCCTGGGTAGTCAAACCCCAGGTCAACTGGTGGGGTTAGACCGGTCAACCCCACCGGTGTTTAGCCGCCGGCGAGGCAAACGCGGCGGAGGGCATCGGGATCATCGTTCGGGTGACCAAAAGGACGGCGGAGAGCACCGGGGCGTAGCCTGTGCTCTCCCGCATCTAGTGGGGTAGATAGGAGGAGGAGGGGTGGCCGGAGCTCGCCGGAGCGAGGCTCGCGGCGGCAGGCGGAGCACGGGTTCGGGCAGAATCAAGCTACGGGGCATGGCAGGGGCTGCGGAGGGCCTCTACGGCCTCCTGGTGTCACCAGGAGCAAGGTGACGCGCGCGGGAGCGACTGGCTCGGCCTCTGGCCACGATGGCGCCATGGCCGGCGGCGATGAGGTCTCGGGCGCGGCAGCTGAGCTAGCTAGGCGGGGCAAACGAGCACAGGGAGGAGGGGAGAACGAAGTAGAGCTCACGGGGAGATCATAGACGTCGTCAGCGAGCTCGGGGACGCGTTGAGGTCGACGGTGCGGCGATGGGGATCCACGGCTGCCGGAGATGAATACGACGACGATGGAGGCGCTCCAGGGCCTCCCGAGGCGCGTGGCTCGACGAGGAGGTAGACACAGACGTGGCAGAGCTTCTGGACACAACAGCGAGGCGAGGGGAAGTCGGTGGCTACGGCAACGGCGAGCGGCGGCGACGGCAGCGCTCGGGCGGGTCGAGAGAGAGGGATCCAGGGGAGGAGGGAGAGCGAGAGAGAGTGAGAGAGAGAGTCGAGGGGAGTGCGTGGCGTCGTTGGGGGCCTCCAGCAGCGAGCGGGCAAGTAGGAGGTGGCCGGCGCGTGCTCGTGCGCGGCGGCCACACGCGCTGTCCTCCTGGCAGGAAGAAGACGACAGGGGAGGGGGACAGGTGGGCTGGGCTGCTGCTGGGCTGCACAGTGCTGGGCCAGCACAGGAGCTGGGCCGTAGGTAAGCACAGGTGGGTTTTTACCATTTCTGTTTCTTTTCTATTTATCTGCCATTTGTTTTGATTTGATAAAAATACCAAATCATTTTATTTAATTCTGACAATTTTTGCAGGTGCCTAAGGGATTATTCCAAAGCCCCTCACCAAAATTCAGAATTATTGGACAATATTTCATATATATAAAAATATTTATGCAACGCAAATAATTACTGGATTAACTCCAAATGTCCAAAATAAATATTTATGAGTTCCTTAAAATATTGGTTTGATTTTTACCTCTGACCAATATTTTCAGAGAGTAACATGAACAATTTCTTGGACCCTTTTGGAGAAATTTTTATCTGGATTATTTCCAGATGTCCCGGGACCATTTGCGCCTTTTGGCTCACATATATGATAGTGTTGCTAGCATCCATATGACAAAGAACCCGGGCCAACATGGCTAGTCGTGAACCCAAAGCGGCACAGACCTATGGAGACAGGCATACATGAATCACATCAAGCATGTCGGTCAACATCATATGAATCCGGGCTGTAGCACTGGGCTAACAGGACTCTGGAAGTCACCGCGTGACATTTCCCCGAAGGGACAAACATAGGAACGAAGTGGAACACATGCCGGCCAGTCAAGTGTTCTGAGCAGTAGTGCTGGTCTAGCAGGACTCCGGTGAACCGGGCTGTAGCGGACTACTATGGCTCAAGGAAGCACTAGACTACATTTCCCCATAAGAGAGGCTGCCAAGGACAAACAACCAGATTGTCGGATCCCACACATAGCAATACACGTCACACGTACGCATAACATGCAAGTATGTGATGTACAACATGGCATCAGAACATAACGCAACTCATATAGATAAAGGCTCAGAAGAGCCACATAGCATAAATACAAACAGGGGTCACATGACCCATCATTTAGAGCATACAAGCAACGGAAGCATTACATGTCTGAGTACAGACAACTATAAAAGAAAAAGGCCGAGAAGCCTGACTATCTACAAGTCCCTCCAAGGTACAAGATCGTAGCTGAGGTAACAAGCTACTCGTCGAAGTCCAAGCGGTACTACTAGTGAGACAGATGTCTCACCCGCAAAACATAAATAAAGCAAACGTGAGTACAAAGGTACTCAGCAAGACTTACATCAGATCCTATCATACATGCATTTGTATCAAGAAGGTAATGTGGGGTTTAGTTGCAGCAAGCCAACTTTGACTCAGTGGCTATCCTGTTCTACGACAATGAGAAACTTCTTTGAGGTGAGGCAGCGCACACGAGTCCACTAATCACCACATCAATAGACTACTATGGATTCATCCCCGTCTCTCCTACGAGAAGGGCATCCATAGCACTCACACTTATCTTGAGCATTTTAGAGTATTCACTTCAGGTTGTCTATGTATCACGTAAGCATCCAAGAAGTCCATAACCGAGGACAAGGCTATTCGAATAGATCATGATAACCCTGCAGGGGTGTACTTCATCACACACGCTCTCACCACTTATCACCGTATACCCGTCATGTATCTCGGCAACCTTCAAGTGGAAGCCTGGCGAGGGTGTCGGCCACGACCTGACTAACCACACAAGACTCTAGTCCAGGTTTATCGCCTATTCGGGTTCCATCCGCAAGGAGATCCGGCCGAGGTTTCGCTCACGGCCCCAAACGATGTGTACAGGGTTCCCGAGCCCACCATCCGGGTGCCACTCGGTACACCGGGCCACGTGTGCCTAGTCTGTCCCAAGTCCACCCTGCCGGGTGCCACTCGGTAGAAAAATAGCACTACCTACAAACACCAGAAACTATTTGCAACTCCTGGACAGAGTTCAAGGCGGTTAATAAGTCGAGAGAGCTTGGAGCGCCCGGAGCCCAATGTGTGGTAGTAGCTAGTCATTGGACAACTTAGACAGAACTCAGCTCTTAAGGACGGTCCCAATGAGATAACCCACCATGTACTCCTACATGGCCTCTCACCGCTACCTTTACCAAATCGTGTTCACACGCTTAACTCTCATTACCAGAAACTATAATAACATTCCAATTCATTCCCGATGAATCAGACCTGACACTACTCTAAGCAATAGCAGGCATGGCATGGTAGGAACACAACATGGCTCAAACAACTCCTACATGTGCTAGTGGGTTTTAACTATTTACTATGGCAATGACAGGTCATGCAGAGGAATGGGTTCAACTACCGCATCATAAAGTAGCAGTTGAATCGTTGTTGTCCTAATGCAATAAATGAGAGCAGGAGCGAGAGAGTAGGATTTTATCGGAATGAACAAGGGGGGTAGCTTGCCTAATAGATCAACAGGGGGGCACTACTCCTTAGACAGGTACTCTCGAACACTCTCCGGAGCAGGACCTATCGAGAAGGAACGGTGTCGGAAATCAAGCGCAAGCATATGCAACATTATGATGCATGAACATGGCATGAGTATGTGATGTTGTTTGAGTTAATGCATCTAGCATTTATATGGTTGAAGTCCATTTGAACCAAGGGTTCAAATACAACTCCAAATTAAGTTCTTAAATATGCCAAAAGTGTGTTTTCATATAAACAGCATGTATAGATGGTTTGTCATGCATGAAAATGGTACAGATGGATAGATTGAATTTTTCCGATAATTTTTCATATATAAATTATTTCAATCTGAGCTACGGTTGAATTTCTATGAATTTTTGAAGCTTAGAACATTTTCTGGAATTTCTAAATTATTCTAAATCCAGAAAAAGGATTAATTGCGTCAGCACTGCGTCATGCTTGCGTCAGCAGGTCAACGGAGCTGACCAGGTCAAACCTGACGACCGGGTCCCACATGTCATTGGCTCATTGTTAGTTAATAGTCTTAATTAGATATTAAACTAATCCTAACAGAAACATTAGCAGGCTGGGCCCCACCTGTCATTGTCCCTGGCTGGTCAAACCCCAGGTCAACTGGGGGGGGGGTAGACCGGTCAACCCCACCGGCGTTTAGCCGCCGGCGAGGCCGAACGCGGCGGAGGGCATCGGGATCACCGTTCCGGTGACCAAAAGGACGGCGGAGAGCACCGGGGCGTAGCCCGTGCTCTCTCGCATCTAGTGGGGTAGATAGGAGGAGGAGGGGTGGCCGGAGCTCACCGGAGCGAGGCTCGCGGCGGCGGCCGGAGCACGGGTTCGGGCGGAATCGAGCTACGGGGCATGGCAGGGGCTGCGGAGGGCCTCTACGGCCTCCTGGTGTCACCAGGAGCAAGGTGACGCGCGCGGGAGCGACTGGCTCAGCCTCTGGCCACGATGGCGCCATGGCCGGCGGCGATGAGGTCTCGGGCGCGGCAGCTGAGCTAGCTAGGCGGGGCAAACGAGCACGGGGAGGAGGGGATAACGAAGTAGAGCTCACGGGGAGATCGTAGACGTCGTCAGCGAGCTCGGGGACGCGCTAAGGTCGACGGTGCGGCGATGGGGATCCACGGTGGCCGGAGATGAAGACGACGATGATGGAGGCGCTCCAGGGCCTTCCGAGGCGCGTGGCTCGACGAGGAGGTAGACGCAGACGTGGCGGAGCTTCTAGACACAACAGCGAGGCGAGGGGAAGTCGGTGGCTACGGCAACGGCGAGCGGCGGCGACGGCAGCGCTCGGGCGGGTTGAGAAAGAGGGATCCAGGGGAGGAGGGAGAGTGAGAGAGAGTGAGAGAGAGTCGAGGGGAGTGCATGGCGTCGTCGGGGGCCTCCAGCAGCGAGCGGGGAAGCAGGAGGTGGCCGGCGCGTGCTCGCGCGCGGCGGCCACACGCGCTGTCCTCCTAGCAGGAGGAAGACGACAGGGAAGGGGGACAGGTGGGCTGGGCTGCTGCTGGGCTGCACAGCGCTGGGCCAGCACAGGAGCTGGGCCGCAGGTAAGCACAGGTGGGTTTTTACCATTTCTGTTTCTTTTCTATTTATCTGCCATTTGTTTTGATTTGATAAAAATACCAAATCATTTTATTTAATTCTGACAATTTTTGCAGGGGCCTAAGGGATTATTCCAAAGCCCCTCACCAAAATTCAGAATTATTGGACAATATTTCATATATATAAAAATATTTAACCAACGCAAATAATTACTGGATTAACTCCAAATGTCCAAAATAAATATTTATGAGTTCCTTAAAATATTTGTTTGATTTTTACCTCTGACCAATATTTTCAGAGAGTAACATGAACATTTTCTTGGACCTTTTTGGAGAAATTTTTATCTGGATTATTTCCAGAAATGATTCTGAGGGTTTCACAAATCCCCATTTCAAATTTAAAAGGAATTTAAACATGATGCATAAATGGCTAGCTGGTCTAGGTCATACCAGAACTAGGGATGTGATAAAGTGTTCCATCCCACACAGCCGACTAGTAGAGTTGCAGACCAAGGGATTTCTCCCTCCAGCGTATATGGTCCCCGTCCGAGCCGGGCTCGCCACCTATAATAGTGGGGAGCAAGCGGAGAGCTTCCCCAATCCCTCCAAGGGGGAGCGGGTATGCCTTGTCCCTTACTTACTAAGGGGACTTGGATTTCCAATCCATCCGTTCCTCCGCGGACTCCTGGAGTTTTACGGCCTCTAGTTGCATAATTTCACCCCTACTTCCATATTACACATCGCCGGTTATGTGGATGTTTGTGAGCTGTTTCTGGGCTGCGAGGCTCACTTCGAGCTATGGAAGAGGCTATTCTGCCTTGTGGCCCATACATAGGAGGGGTCACTTTATCAAGTGGGCGGAGCCGAAATATGGCGCATCGCCGAGACCGGATACCTGTCCGGTACCCCGAAGAAGACGTCCGAAGACTGGCCTTCGGAGTGGTTTTACATGGAGGACGTCCCTCTTCCAGAACCTATTCGGAGGGGTCTTCCCGAGTTCAACAATGCTCCTCTGAAGAAACGCCGAAGTTGGCGCCCACGAAGCCCCCAGGAGGAAGACAATGGAGAAGTCCTTTACCTGATGGACCGGATTAAAGTGCTGGCTCAATCAGGATTGACAATAATCGAGGTTATGTCAA
>NC_041384.1:71388827-71410631 GCF_002162155.2 Triticum dicoccoides | reverse complement strand
GCTTCAATATCGAGGGCACCCCTTGTGGTGTTTTAACGGGGTAGATGATGCCACCCGCTGCGGGCATAAGGGACCGGACTCTGCCGCTGCTTTAGCAAAAATTCTGTCCGAGTTGTTCAAGGGAGAGGAAGAGGAGTTCATCCGTATTAAGCCACAGGATGGATTCTCCATGTACAACCCTCCAAGCTGGGTGAGCTGTCACTCTTTACTCCCAACCTTTCTGCATTCTTCATCGTAAATAGTCACATTGCCATTTCATGGCAGGAACTGCGAAAAGCTATAAGGGAGGTGAACAGCCCAGCTCCACCACCGGAGGACCCTGACCGGGCCCTCGAACCCGGACTTGAAGAGGATCCGGAGATATTTGTGGAGCTGATAGACATGACATTCTATCAGTTGAGCTGCGATGACGCCATGGTGGCCATCATAGCCGACTATCCAGGCCTACTCCCTGCATCACAGGTAAGGAAAAACCGAAGTCCCAACTTCCGAGAAGGATCCCCTTTTATGCACTTCACCTACCGTACACATATGGTGTTTTACAGGGAAGGCCTTCGGGATGCCATGCCGAACCCGCAGTGACTCACCAACAAGGGGCACCGAAGCCGGGTAGGCCAAAAAGGAAGGCGGTCAGGACTGAGACGCCGGCGCAGAGGTATGATACAAAACCTTGCTCCGTGGTTGCCGTCTTTCTTTAAAATATAATGACGTCCATGTTTCCTAGTAGGAAGAATGCTCGCCGGACTATATCCGGAGAGGCTGCCGATCACGCCTCCACCAGTCGGGCTCCAAGGCCGGACATAGAGGCGGAAGCTAACACGGGGCAGACGCCAGATGCTCCTCCTATAGAGGATGTGGACAGACTATCCGCTACAAATTCCGAAGTGGAGAGCGCCGTGAATCACAGGCGTCGCCGGGCCATACTCCGTGACGCTTGTTTCTCCCAAGAGGTGTTCGACGCCTTCAACTCAGGAGACGCGTACATCCGTGCTGCTCAAAATGGTCTTGCCAGAGCCACGGACCAGTATGTAAAGGATATACGGGTAGGAAAATCTGACGATTATATATATCAGTAGCCCCTGAGACTTGAAACAGTTGACACAAGGGATTTAAGGATCATTATTTGTGCAGGTTCTTACAGAGAAGAATACCCAATTGTCTCAAGAGCTGGAAGAGTGCAAAGCCCAGCTACAGGCCGTGGTGGCCGCGTTGAAGGAGTCCGAGAAGGCCCCCTCTGTTAACAGTTGCTTTTGTTGCGAAGAATAACCGGTACCAGATAGTATGTGGTATGCATGCAAATCTAACGGTAGATGTTGTAGATGAAACCGGAGTGAATCCGGAGGCCGTTGCGGGGAATGCGGCACATGCTGATCGACAGCTAAATGCTGGCGAGCGCGTGCTGACGCGAGTCAGGCAGGAGAAAATAATCTCCAAGACGCCAATATTCGGCTGGGCGTGGAACTGAAAGATGTCCGAGCCCAGCTTGCGGACTCCATGAAGGAGAATAAGCGGCTTCGGCGCTGCATTTTTAGTAAGTGCTTGAACGAACTTTTTAAAGGAGTTTGGCGAAGAAGCCGACTAACAGAGTTATGTCTGCAGGTATGCTGACGGGTCGTCCCACGGAGGAGATGCCTGGGTCTTCGGGTGATCTTCTACCAGTGCTCTCATAACTGCACGAGCATGCTCGGCAGGTGATGCAGGGTATTTCCCAAGCCTTGTGGCCATCCGCGTCCCCGCTAGGAGGCATGGGGGAGCTTATAGAGAAGCTCAAGGGAGCGTGGCGGCGCTTCCGATTATGGAAGATATCAGGTTGCCGACAAGGTGCAAGGGAAGCCTGGGCTATGGTGAAGACGCGATATACCAAAGCTGACCCGAACCACATGGCTGAGGTCGGACCTGTGGGGCCTGATGGGGAAGAGATCCCTGTCAGTTTAGTGTATGACCAAGTAGAATTAGCCGCAAAGTATTCCCAATAGGATTGTAGGCTAGACAGCCTGTTGGATGATATAAAAGAAGAATTTAATCAGTCTTAGTGACTGTGTACTTCATGTGACATATGTAATGTCCTAGCCGGATTGTAAATCATTTGTCATGGCGGACCTTTTCGCTTCGACCTCTGGACCCGATAGTCTGGAGTGAATCCGAATACCTGCTCGGTTATGTAAAAACCGGGGTATGCATGGAAACCAGGCGTAGGGGTCATAAGTGCTTGAACAGACAAGTACCCAACTAGTTATGTTATATTACATGGGTAGTAAGAAACATCTTCCAGGGAGAATAGTCCCGTTAAGGGTTCCTTTCCCTAGGTACGCATGCCCTAATGTGCATGTTCGAACTACGAAAAGAGACGCAGGCTACAAACATCTGGGGGCATGTTTCAAATTAAATAAAAGTCATCTTTTATTCACCGACCGAATATTCCCTTAAGAATGCTAGCTTTCGGCTTCACCCAGTCTAAGGTACACATCCGGCTGACGCGGCAGTAACAATCGCAGAGGTGCTCCCCTTATGCCCTAGCCGAATTAACGGGAACGTAGGACATAAATACAAGAGCCAGGCAACCCAGCTTGGCCAAAACTTAAGTCATATCGATGCATATAATGGCGAAAAAAGGTACATGCAGAAGAATAACACAGGTGTGGGACATAAAACCTAGAAAAATAGTTAGATTAAGCTTCTGTATAAGAAGCCCCCAGGTATAATGAGCGCGGTTAGCGTGGCAAGATTGTGTAACCAAGACACAAGTTTTTAGCCTTTTAGGGCCTTGGTGAGAAATAAAAAGAGAGAAAGAGAGAAAAGACATATGTGCAAAAAATTGACGGAGGTAAGGAGACGAACATAGAGTCCGACGCTAGGCATAGAATCTTCGGAGTCTGGCTGCGTTCCATGGGTTTGGCTCGAGTCGATTATCCGATGCACCCAGCAGACGGTACGCTCCACTGGTCAGAACCTGGTCAATGATGAAGGGACCTTCTCATTTGGGCTTGAGCTAGTTCTTTTTCTTCTCCGGCAGGCGTAGAACTAGTGTGACGCCCTCGATTCAATCGTACACTAATTATACACGCAAATGTGTATGATCAAGATCAAGGACTCACGGGAAGATATCACAACACAACTCTAGACACACATAAAATAATACAAGCTTTATATTACAAGCCATGGGCCTCGAGGGCTCGAATACATAAGCTCGAAAACACAAAAATTAGCGGAAGCAACAATATCTGAGTACAGACATGAGTTAAACAAGTTTGCCTTAAGAAGGCTAGCACAAAGGCAACAACAATTGAAAAGGCAAGGCCTCCTGCCTGCGAGCCTCCTAACTACTCCTGGTCGTCAGCGGTCTTCACGTAGTAGTAGGCATCGACGGTGGCATCTGGCTCCTGGGCTCCGACATCTAGTTGCATCAACCGGAAAGAAGAAGAAAGGGGGAAAAGGGGGAGCAAAGCAACCATGAGTACTCATCCAAAGTACTCGCAAGCAAGGATCTATACTACATATGCAACATTATCAAAGGAAGGTTGTATATGTGGACTGGGCTGCAGAAATGCTAGAATAGAGAGAAGGCCTAGTTCTATCGAAGACTAGCATCTTCTAGAAACCACCATCTTGCAGCAACATGAGGGAGTAGGGTAGCATAAAGTAAAGTAGTAGTGTTATCAACCTCGACCAGAGATCCTTTCTCGACTCCCTGCGAGAAAGCAATCCCAGAGCCATACTATCCAAGTGTCATCACAATCCAATTCTCATCACCATCCAATTCTAGTTGTATCGATCGGGATACAACTCCAAGTGTCCGTTACCGTAGGACAAGCTATCGATAGATGTTTTCTTCCCTGCATGGGTGCACCAACTTACCCACCACGCTCGATTAACTCCGTCCGGACACACTTCCTGGGTCATGCCCGGCCTCGGCCAAACAATACGCTGCAACCCGACCTAGGCTTAATAGAGAGGTCAGCAAGCCGGACTAAACCTATGTCCCCAGGGGTCATGGGCCATCTCCCCGGGAACTCCTGCATGTTGCGTGGGCGGCCGGTGAGCAGACCTAGCTACCTCCTTCAAAAAGGTAGGTGCTTACCAGTCCAACCTGGCGCGCGCCGCTCAGTCGCTGACGTCTATTAAGCTTTGGCTGATGTATACGACGTAGAACACCCATACAATGCCCATGTGATGGTTAGTGCTATCAGGCCAGAGGCCCCTCGGATCAAATATCCAAATCGTAGTGGATTAGGTACGCGCGGTAACAAGCAGAGACTCACGAAAGATGTGACCCCGTCGCCCCGTCTCGAGTACTTGCAGCAAGGGCTAAGAATGCCCGGCCACGCCTCGTAAGTATCTCGCGGGCACCTTCCGGGTCAACCCGACTCCACATCACTTGCTATTAAGCTCGCGCGGGTACCCCTCAGGGCCGACCCGTCTTTAGTAACATGGTTCAGTGTAAAGTCATAGTAACCATAGTAACTGTGTGTCGAACACCAAAGAGGAAACCCGAGGAATCACCCCCGGAGAATTCCACTCGATGTTATCATCAAGGTGAACGTAAGAGGATCCACCCTCGAGGTTCACACTTGAGGGGTTGCACGATAGAGCCGTAACGGAACTGGTTAAGGAGTAAATCACCCTCGATGACCTCGACCGTATAGCTACACTACAGAGATCTCATTATGAGTGATGTATGAGGTTCCACCCTCGGCACTCGATGGTAACTCTGCAGAGTCGTACAACTAGGGGGGTGATGTGCGGTGTCGGGGCCTGGACATTGATCACGATGATCGAGTCATCGAACATAAAGCGAGGCAACTGGGACAAGGTGGGGGTCACTGATGGATCTCTAACCAACCTATACTAAGCAGTTTAGGATAAGCAGGTAAGGTATGAAGGAAGGTAACAACAACATGCTATGCATCAGAGTAGGATCACACATAAAGCAGTAGCAGTTCTAATGCAAGCATGAGGGGGAAATAAATGGGCGATATCGGAATGCTCAAGGGGGGTTTGCTTGCCTGGTTTCTCTGGCAAGGAGGGGTCGCCGTCGATGTAGTCGATCACAGGGGCGACATCGGTCTTGGGGTCTACCGAAGAGAAGAGGGGGAAGAAACAATAAATACATAGCAAGAAAGTGCATAACAGGACAACAGGCAGAGCTAGACGTGTTCTAATACGACGCTACGCGATACCGGTGAAGGGGGAGAACATCCGGGAATGCTTTCCCGATGTTTGGCATTTTCGGATAGATAAAACAGAGGGGGAAAGTTGCACGTTCGCTATGCTAGGGGTGTGTGGCAGACGAACGGAGGACGTATTCAGATTCGTCTCGTCGTTCTGAGCAACTTTCATGTACAAAGTTTTTCCATCCGAGTTACGTATTATTTTATATTAATTTTCTAAAGTTTTAACAATATTCTAGAATTATTATATTTACCTTAAACCGAATTGACCAAGTCAATTTTACTAGTCAAAAGGATAGGTGTGGCCCATTAGTCATAGACTCTAAACCTAACTTATTTAAAAAGAGGGCCTACATGTCATCTACTACTTGAGTAACCTAGCACTAATAAAACCAGCTAAGGAGCAAAAATAATCCTAAAACTAATCCATCTAATTGAATTAGACCTAAACTAATTTTGGGGCAGCCCCACACACATGGGCACACCGGCCACACACACGCTGTACACACATCACACACACCTACAGAGTACACACACAGAGCACGTAGCTTGGAGTTACTTCTGCTCCCTTTTAACAAAACAAAGCATTTTGCGATTTTGATAGGATTTAAACCAGGCATCGAAAGGATTTGGTCCAGTGGGACAAAATGGAGTTTGTCATGTATACTTTCTATTTGTATTAATTTTGTCCAAGTCAGTAGTTGGTTAGCCACCGTTTAGGGACTGTCTATAGTGTTAGTCATTGTAAAACTAGAAAAGCTAGCTAGTAACTTCAAAATACAGTAAGCAGCGGCAGTAGTAGGATGCAGCAGCAGCAGCGCCACGCATGGGAGGGGAGGAGGAGCAGGGGGGCGCGTTGGGGCGAGTGCAGCAGCAGAGCAAGCGGGCGGACGCGGGCAGGGCGCCGGTGAGCGCGAGCGCGTGTGAGCGAGCAGGCGAGCGCATCGAGGCGAGGCGGAGGAGGGAGCTAGGGACGACGCAGGTCGCGGCGCTCGCGACGCGTAGGCGAGCAACCACGACGGAGCAGCGGCAGCAGAGGGTGGCTTGAGCAGACGCAGCGGCTAAGCAGCAGCACAGGAGCAGCACAACACGCACGCGCGTACGCGTATGCGTACGCGGGGGGCTCGGACGAACTCGGGGACGGCGGCCTATGGCGCAAGAACGAGAGGGCAGAGGAGGTGCTCACCGAGTAGGCGCAAGGAGGCCCGTCGAGTGGCTTAGGAGTAGCAGAGGTGGCCGGCGTCGAAGAAGGCGGCGACGATCCGAGGCGGACGGAGGTTGAGGATGGGGGAGGCAGCGGGCACACGGGTGGATTTCGGCCCGAGCTCGCCCACATAGTCGAAGTAGGCGATGAAGGCGGTGCCCCTGGCGTGGTCTCCGGCAACGGGGAGGGCAGCGGCGATGGCTACGCCGGCGACGCATCCATGGCGGAGCTTGGGAAGGAGGGGACCGATGGGGGAAAGAAGGGGGAAATGATGAGCGCAAGATAGGGTTTCGTGGGGACGCTTTTATTGGCCGAGGGGAGTCGACGTGGTGGCCATCCAGCCATGGCGCCGTGGGATGGCCGCCACGCCATGGCCCCTGTCTCCTGTATGTACAGAGAACAGAGGAAGGGGAAAAGGCCATGGTGGACTTGGGCCGTGCTACTGTGGCACTAGGCTTGTAATGCATAGTGTGCACTTAGACCCTTTTCCTTCTTTCTAATTTTCTGTTTTGTAAATGACACTGCTCGTATTTATTTAAGCTATTAAAAGATTTTGCAAAATATGGAACTTGGCCATATAAATGCCCTGCAATATTTGGCACTACCATAAAATGGTTGGGCTAATATTTTAAGTCATTTGATTTTCAATAAAAGCAAAGGAACTAAAGTGGATGTTTTAGTCACTCCTTTTGGGTGATAACTTTTGAATAAGCAAACAAGTGACCTAGTTTTTTTTTCTCCACCATAATTAACTATGGATTATTTTCCATCGCATGAACTTTTTAGTTTTGACATTTGAAAATTTTAATTGTTTGACTTTATTTTTAAATTTGAATTTAGAATTAGTTTGAAACAACGTGGGATCTAGCAACAGTAAAATGATGACATGGCATCATTAGCATGAGATTACTGTAGATTAATTATTCGGGCGTCACAATTCTCCTCCACTACTAGAAATCTCGTCCTGAGATTTAGGAGGGGAAGTAAGGGGGAATCTATATAGACGGATGGTTGAAAGGTTCGGCATCCGATAGTTATCTCAAGGAAGGAGATTTTAGTAGCACCAAGAAACGTAACGAGAGTGATATAAGGAGGTTCAACAAGTTTGAATCAGGTAGGCATCCAGCTGATGCCTAAAACAGGTGATGTGGGGGTTCGGAGCAATGAAGAATAATGTTGCCTTTGATACCGGAGTGAAACATGGTGAGGAGGTTAGCTCGTGAATTACGTACGAAGCCAAGTGCAAAGAATATTTCAACATCAAGGTTGTACAGGAGAGTCAGGTTTTGATCCTATGGAACTGTGGGTTATTGGCCCACCATGTGGGTTAAAAGTAAAAGAAGCGGAGACATCTTGCACGGTTATGATAGCAAGGCACGTCAGAGAATAGCCTGTCAGTTATGTCAGCAACCACATCGGTACCAAGGGAGAGGGATGAAGAGAACCATTTTCCTGCTCGTTGAACGAGGCAGACCTATAGGCAAGGTTCTCGTCCATTGGTGGTTACCGGAATGTCATCAACAATAGTAACAGGGTCTTACTGATAGAGTTGTACACCGAGGTGTTTACATAAGTAGGGAATTATTACTCCTTATATCATATAGATCACAGGAAGGGTTAAACAAATCAGTGGAAATGAAAATTATGATTATCAAATCAAACAACCCAATGGAAAGGAAGATATGTTTACACATAAGAGTTGGGAGTATACCCTTCCCAAGGGGAAGCGGAGCAGGATATACATGATATGACAGCAAGTTCAAAATCATTTAGATAAAGGGGGCGAGGGAAGAATCATGATATTACCCATACAACGGTGTTCGGATAATAGATCAAGAAACATTCGACAATGTGCTTCCAATGTTCTTGTTGATATCAGGAATACCTCAGTCATGCTTCAAGGTAGCATTAACATGGTGTTCCAAGTAGGGGGGTTGGAGTTGAAGATCACAAGAAATACTCAAGGAACTATTGCAGGAATAGCAAGGAGTCCAAGGTATAATTCCATCTTGTCTTGGAAAGAAGACAAGGGGGTTGTCGATGATAACTCAAATCATCGAAGGTCAAGGATGGTATTTCTAAAATTATATGAACAAGTTTGTGTTGGGGAAGGCAAGAATGTTATCGATGATAACATAAATCATCGAGGGGAAGGATTGTATTTCTCGTCATGAATTCGATTGATATCCTGGAAAAGCTCAGAATGTTGATGATGATCACGACACATTTGTCGAGATATTTCATGAAGAGGTAATCGATCGGCATGACATCCAGTAAAAGGAATGATGAAGCGAAGGTTTATTGGAACCATGGGTACGACACAAACTCGAAATTAAGTTTGTTGTTCAAGGAGAAATGATAAGAAGAGGATCGACATAAGCTTATCTCATCGTCGGAAGTTGCCCTGGGCATAAGGACCAGGTACCCCAGTTAAAAGTTGACATGATAACAATATAGCCGATCAGGCTAGGAATGATGTGATGGGATATAAAGCTTCCCAGTATCCAGTACTAGGTGTCATGTCATAAGGTAAATCGGAGTAGAGGTTGGACGGAGAAAAATGATTTGCAGAGGATAAGTAATTCTAACTTACCCCGTAAATGGGATCAAGGAGGAAATATGGTCGGGACCATAACTACAAGGGATCCAATTCACGATATCGGAAGAATTATTCAAATGATTAAATATCCTTGCAAGAAGCTTTCATGATAACTTTCACACCGTCTCCGTGGGCATGAACACAAAGGTTCAGGGTCGACTCCCACTTCTACAATGCATAACCTTTCATTTTACTTCTCGCTCTTGATGAAGCTGTAGTATTGAAATTTTATCTGACGAAAAGCCAGTAGAGTATAACCCGCATAACTTTCGAGTTCACAGAGATTAGGGAAGGCATAGGTTCAACCCATCGGGGCATCTTAGGAACATATATCATAGATTTCGAGAATAAGTAACACAAGCTCGGTAGTAGAGCATGCTTGAGAAAGCGGAAGATACAATTTACTAAAAGCATTAGGTATCTGAGGAAAGGCTCACAAGCATATTGAATATGAAGAACATTGTTGGATAAAATCCAAAAAAGGGGTCTAGTGGTCCACAATGTGGATCTGATGTGAGCATCAATATTTAACCAGAGGAAGAAAGAATGCAAGGAGATCAGATTATAGAAAGAACTGACTAATTCAGAGCTCAATTGCAAAGGAATTATGAATTCCAAGACAAGGGATCCGAAGCAATGCTCTGATTAGGGATGGATAGGTAGAATAGCCTTAGGGGTACAATCGATGGCGATTTGATTGATTGAGATTCAGCACATGTTAAAATGACGTCTGATCCGGAAGGATGAATTCTAGGATCTGATTGAGGATGGTGAGCATTCGCAACATATTGTATCAACAGACTCAAAATGATAAAGACAAAGGATGACAATAAGATTACTAGACTTATGGTATTAACCATAATGCAAGCAAGCAAGAAATTCAAGAACAAAAGGTTGTTGAGGATTTTCACAAGAACGAATGGTATTATGAAGACTTTTGTGAAGTACATGAATCAACTGAGGATGGGCGGGTACTCGATAGGTGCACAAAGTTATCCGTAGGGGTATTCAGGTGACAAGGAACTGCAAGGCAGTAATCTCAAAGGATTCTCGGAACAAAGGATATCAGTTCAGGGCATCTTGTAATAACAAGAGCAACAAGGAATGATTGTATGAATGACAAGGGTATGTAGTTATCCATAAGGATATATCGGTGGTAGGGAACTGCAAAGAAGTGGGCACAGGGTCTCGGGACTCATCGAGGAGTATCTTCAGAGTCTTCCGATGAAACAGTCGGTCATCTGTGGTGAAGGGACTCTCCGGGATGAAGTGGTTTCGAGAACGTAATGTCAAGTTAGTTAAAAATTTAACCCGAAGAGAAGAGAGATCAGAGTCCCAGAGTATAGATGAGGAGTAAATGATCCTAATACCACCCAATGGCGACGTGGGCCCGTAAGACACACAGCCATGTTAGTAAAAGTTTTTCAGTGACTAGACTCAACTTCGGCCAAGGAGTTGGAAAGGGGGATCCTACAGGCAGTCGGCTCTGATACCAACTTGTGATGCCCTCGATTCAATCATACACTAATCATACACGCAAATGTGTACGATCAAGATCAAGGACTCACGGGAAGATATCACAACACAACTCTAGACACAAATAAAATAATACAAGCTTTATATTACAAGCCATGGGCCTCGAGGGCTCGAATACATAAGCTCAAAAACACAAAAATCAGCGGAAGCAACAATATCTGAGTACATACATGAGTTAAACAAGTTTGCCTTAAGAAGGCTAGCACAAAAGCAACAATGATTGAAAAGGCAAGGCCTCCTGCCTGGGAGCCTCTTAACTACTCCTGGTCGCCGGCGGTCTTCACGTAGTAGTAGGCATCGACGGTGGCATCTGGCTCCTGGGCTCCGACATCTGGTTGCATCAACCGGAAAGAAGAAGAAAGGGGGAAAAGGGGGGAGAAAAGCAACCATGAGTACTCATCCAAAGTACTCGCAAGCAAGGATCTACACTACATATGCAACATTATCAAAGGAAGGCTGTATATATGGACTGGGCTGCAGAAATGCCAGAATAGAGAGAAGGCCTAGTCCTATCGAAGACTAGCATCTTCTGGAAACCACCATCTTGCAGCAACAGGAGGGAGTAGGGTAGCATAAAGTAAAGTAGTAGTAGTGTTATCAACCTCGGCCAAAGATCCTTTCTCGACTCCCTGCGAGAAAGCAATCCCGGAGCCATACTATCCAAGTGTCATCACAATCCAATTCTCATCACCACCAGTTCTAGTTGTATCGATCGGGATACAACTCCAAGTGTCCGTTACCGTAGGACATGCTAGTGATAGATGTTTTCTTCCCTGCAGGGGTGCACCAACTTACCCACCACGCTCGATTAACTCCGGCCAGACACACTTCCTAGGTCATGCCCGGCCTCGGCCAAACAATACGCCGCAACCCGACCTAGGATTAAACCTATGCCCCCATGGGTCATGGGCCATCTCCCCGGGAACTCCTGCACGTTGCGTAGGCGGCCGGTGAGCAGACCTAGCTACCTCCTTCAAAAAGGTAGGTGCTTACCAGTCCAACCCGGCGCGCGCCGCTCGGTCGCTGACGTCTGTTAAGCTTCGGCTGATGTATACGACGCAGAACGCCCATATAATGCCCACATGATGGTTAGTGCTATCGGGCCAGAGGCCCCTCGGATCAAATATCCAAATCATAGTGGATTAGGAACGCGCGGTAACAAGCAGAGACTCACGAAAGATGTGACCTCGTCGCCTCGTCTCGAGTACTTGCGGCAAGGGCTAAGAATGCCCAGCCACACCTCGTAAGTATCTCGCGGGCACCCTCTAGGTCAACCCGACTCCACATCACTCGCTATTAAGCTCGCACGGGTACCCCTCAGGGCCGACCCGTCTTTAGTAACATGGTTCAGTGTAAAGTCATAGTAACCATAGTAACTGTGTGTCGAACACCAAAGAGGAAACCCGAGGAATCACCCCCGGAGAATTCCACTCGATGTTATCATCAAGGTGAACGTAAGAGGATCCACCCTCGAGGTTCGCACTTGACGGGTTGCACGACAGAGCCGTAACGAAAGTGGTTAAGGAGGAAATCACCCTCGATGACCTCGACCATATAGCTACGCCACATAGATCTCATTAGGAGTGATGTAAGAGGTTCCACCCTCGGCACTCGATGGTAACTCTTCAGAGTCGTACAACTAGGTGGGTGATGTGTGGTGTCGGGGCCTGGACGTCGACCACGATGATCGAGTCATCGAACATAAAGCGAGGCAACTGGGACAAGGTGGGGGTCACTGATGGATCTCTAACCAACCTATACTAAGCAGTTTAGGATAAGCAGGTAAGGTATGAAAGCAGGTAACAACAACAGGCTATGCATCAGAGTAGGATCACACATAAAGCAGTAGCAGTTCTAATGCAAGCATGAGAGGGAAAGAAATGGGCGATATCAGAATGCTCAAGGGGGGTTTGCTTGCCTGGTTGCTCTGGCAAGGAGGGGTCGTCGTCGACGTAGTCGATCACAGGGGTGACATCGGTCTCGGGGTCTACCGAAGAGAAGAGGGGGAAGAGACAATAAATACATAACAAGAAAGTGCATAACAGGACAACAGGCAGAGTTAGACGTGTTCTAACATGGCGCTATGCGATACCGGTGAAGGGGGAGAACATCCGGGAATGCTTTCCCGATGTTTGACATTTTCAGACAAACCAAACGAAGGGGGAAAGTTGCACGTTCGCTATGCTAGGGGTGTGTGGCAGACGAACGGAGAGCATATTCGGATTCGTCTCGTCGTTCTGAGCAACTTTCATGTACAAAGTTTTTTCATCCGAGTTACGTATTATTGTATATTAATTTTCTAAAGTTTTAACAATATTCTAGAATTATTATATTTAGCTTAAACCGAATTGACCAAGTCAATTTGACAAGTCAAAAGGATAGGTGTGGCCCAGATGTCATAGACTCTAAACCTACCTTATTTAAAAAGAAGGCCTACATGTCATCTACTACTAGAGTAACCTGGCACTAATAAAACCAGCTAAGGAGCAAAAATAATCCTAAAACTAATCCATCTAATTGAATTAGACCTAAACTAATTTTGGGGCAGCCCCACACACATGGGCACACCGGCCACACACACGCTGTACACACATCACACACACCTACAGAATACACACACAGAGCACAGAGCACGTAGCTAGGAGTTACTTCTGCTCCCTATTAACAAAACAAAGCATTTTGCAATTTTGATAGGATTTAAACCAGGCATCGATAGGATTTGGTCCAATGGGATAAAATGGAGTTTGTCATGTATACTTTCTATTTATATTAATTTTGCCCAAGTCAGTAGTTGGTTAGCCACCGTTTACGCACTGTCTATAGTGTTAATCATTGTAAAACTAGAAAAGCTAGCTAGTAACTTCAAAATACAGTAAGCAGCGGCAGTAGTAGGATGCAGCAGTAGCGCCACGCGTGGGAGGGGAGGAGCAGGGGGCGCGCTGGGGCGAGTGCAGCAGCAGAGCAAGCGGGCGGACGCGGGCAGGGCGCCGGTAAGCGCGAGCGCGTGTGGGCTAGCAGGCGAGCGCAGCGAGGCGAGGCAGAGGAGGGGGCTAGGGACGATGCAGGTCGCGGCGCTCGCGACACGTAGGCAGGCAACCACGACGGAGCAGCGGCAGCAGAGGGAGGCTTGAGCAGACGCAGCGGCTAAGCAGCGACACAGGAGCAACACAACACGCACACGCGTACGCGTATGCGTACGCGGGGGGCTCGGACGAACTCGGGGACGGCGGACTATGGCGCAAGAACGGGAGGGGCGAGGAGGTGCTCACTGAGCAGGCACAAGGAGGCCCGTCGAGTGGCTTAGGAGCAGCAGAGGTGGCCGGCGTCGAAGAAGGCGGCGACGATCCGGGGCGGACAGAGGTTGAGGACGGGGAAGCAGCGGGCACACGGGTGGCTTTCGGCCCGAGTTCGCCCACGTAGTCGAAGTAAGCGACAAAGGCGGTGCCCCTGGTGTGGTCTCCGACAATGGGGAGGACAGCGGCGGTGGCTACGCCGGCGACGCGTCCATGGCGGAGCTCGGGAAGGAGGGGACCGATGGGGGGAAGAAGGGGGAAATTATGAGGACAAGCTAGGGTTTCGTGGGGGCGCTTTTATTGGCCGAGGGGAGTCGACGTGGTGGCCATCCGGCCATGGCGCCGTGGGATGGCCGCCACGCCATAGCCCCTGTCTCCTGTATGTACAGAGAACACAGGAAGGGGAAAAGGCCATGGTGGGCTTGGGCCGTGCGACTGTAGCACTAGGCTTCTAATGCATAATGTGCACTTAGCCCCTTTTCCTTCTTTCTAATTTTTTGTTTTGTAAATGACACTGCTCGTATTTATTTAAGCTATCAAAAGATTTTGCAAAATATGGAACTTGCCATATAAATGCCCTGCAATATTTGGCACTACCATAAAATGGTTGGGGTAATATTTTAAGTAATTTGATTTTCGAATAAAAGCAAAGGAACTAAAGTGGATATTTTAGTCACTCCTTTTGGGTGATAACTTTTGAATAAGCAAACAAGTGACCTAGTTTTTTTTCTCCACCATAGTTAACTATGGATTATTTTCCATCGCATGAACTTTTTATTTTTGACATTTGAAAATTTTAATTGTTTGACTTTATTTTAAATTTGAGTTTAGAATTAGTTTGAAACAACGTGGGATCTAGCAACAGTAAAATGATGACATGGCATCATTAGCATGAGATTACTGTAGATTAATTATCCTGGCGTCACAAACTAGTTCTCCAACGTTATAGGTTTTGGCCCGTACTTCTCTGATTTGATACCTTCGAGCATGTTGCTGATAGAATGCGGAACGGGCCTTTGCCACGTCGCGCTCCTCCTCCAGGGCGTCCAAACTGTCCTGCCGATCGAGCTCGGCCTCTTTTTCTTTGTACAGGCACACTCGAGGTGAGTCAAGAATTATGTCGTAAGGCAGAACCGCCTCTGCGCCGTACACCATAAAGAACGATGTGTATCCGGTAGTGCGATTCGGTGTGGTCCGCAGCCCCCATAGTACGGAGTCGAGCTCCTCTACCTAGTGCGTGTTTGATTCCTTTAAGGACCGTACTAGTCTTGGTTTAATGCCGCTCATGATAAGACCATTTGCTCGCTTGACTTGACCGTTAGTTTGTGGGTGATAGACAAAAGCATAATCGAGCTTGATGCCCATATTGGTGCACCAAAGTTTCACCTTGTCGGCTGTAAAATTCGTGCCGTTGTCAGTGATGATGCTGTGGGGGATGCCATAACGATGTACAACCCCAGATATGAAGTCTATCACCAGTCCAGATTCAGCCGTTTTGATGGGTTTGGCTTCTATCCATTTGGAGAATTTATCCACCATGACCAGTAAGTATTTTTTTCTTATGGGTTCCCCCTTTAAGGGGTCCGACCATATCAAGCCCCCAGACCGCGAAGGGCCAAGTAATGGGGATTGTTTGGAGAGCGATAGGCAGCATATGGCTTTGGTTTGCAAAAAGCTGGCAACCGGCGCAATGTTGGACCAGATGCTGCGCATCTGCCCGGGCCGTCGGCCAATAAAAACCTGTACGGAAGGCCTTGCTTACAAGGGCCCGGGCTGCGGCGTCGTGGCCACCGAGTCTGGCATGGATTTCTGCCAAAAGCTTCCGCCCTTCCTCTTCGGAGATACACCTTTGAAGGACCCCGGTAGTGCTTTTCTTATAAAGCTCTCCCTCGTGGACCTTGTAGGATTTAGATCGCCGCACTATGCAGCGTGCCTCATTTTGGTCCTCGGGTAGTTCCTACTTGGTTAGGTAGGCCAGGAATGGTTCTGTCCACGGGGCGATGACGACCATTATTACATGGGCTGAAGGTGTTATTTCGATGGCAGAGCCTCCGATTGTGTCAAAGTGTTCGATATCTGGTGTTGTGACCGGGTCCGGACTATTATTGCCGGTGTCCCCTTCCCATACCACGGATGGCCTAAACAGTTTTTCCAGGAAGATGTTAGGTGGGACAGGGTCGCGCTTAGCACCGATACGGGCGAGGATATCTGCCGCATGATCATTTTCCCAAGCCAGGTGGTGGAATTCAAGCCCCTCGAACCGAGCTGGCATTTTGAGGACAGCGTTGCGATATGCCGCCATTTTCGGATCCTTGGCATCAAAGTCTCCATTTATTTAGAATATTGCGAGGTTTGAATCCCCGCGCACCTCCAGGCATTGAATGCCCATGGAAACTGCCATCCGGAGACCGTGTAATATGGCCTTGTATTCGGCTGCGTTATTGGAGTCTGTGTATAGTATTTGGAGTATGTATTGAACTGTATATCCAGTGGGGGACGTCAGGACAACGCCAGCCCCCAGACCAGCCAGCATTTTAGAGCCGTCAAAGTGCATGATCCAATTGGAGTACGCACCGTAATCTTTAGGGAGTTCGACTTCTGTCCATTCGGCGATGAAATCGGCTAGTACTTGCGACTTAATGGCTCGCCATGGTTTATATGTTATGTCGAACGGGAGGAGCTCGATAGCCCATTTGGCAATCCGGCCCATGGCATCGCGGTTGTTTATTATGTCGTTGAGTGGTACTTCGGAGGCCACCATAATTGAACACTCTTGAAACTAGTGTCGTAATTTCCGGGATGCCATGAATACCGCGTAGGCTATCTTTTGATAGTGTGGGTACCATGATTTGCATGGGGTAAGGACACTAGATACATAATATACCGGCATTTGAAGTGGGAATTTATGTCCGTCTGTCTCTCGTTCGACTACGAGCACTGTGCTTACAACTGGGTGAGTTGCCGCTATATATAATAGCATTGGTTCACCGACATTTGGCGCGGCCAAGATTGGGTTCGTGGCCAGGATGGCTTTTATTTCTTCCAATCTGGCCGTGGCTGCGTCTGTCCACTCGAAGTGTTCGGTGCGCCGAAGAAGGCGATAAAGGGGGAGTGCCTTTTCTCCTAATCGGGAGATGAAGCGGCTTAAGGCCGCCACACATCCAGTTAACTTCTGGATTTGCTTGAGGTCAGTTGGTATAGCCAACTGCGATAGAGCCCGAATCTTAGCCGGATTTGCTTCAATTCCTCTGCTGGAGACGATAAAGCCCAGGAGCTTTCCAATGGACACGCCGAAAACGCATTTTTCCGGATTGAGCTTAATGTCGTATGTTTGGAGATTGTCAAACGTGAGCATCAAGTCATCTATTAAGGAGTGGATGTGTCTGGTTTTAACGACCACATTGTCGGTGTATGCCTCCACTGTTTTGCCAATCTGCTTTTCCAGACATGTCTGAATCATGCGCTGATACGTTGTGCTGGCGTTTTTGAGCCCGAAGGGCATTGTGTTAAAATAGAAGGGGCCGTATGGAGTGATAAGTACCGTTGCGGCTTGATCAGGCTCCGCCATTTTAATTTGGTGGTAACCGGAGTATGCGTCGAGGAAGCATAATGAGTCGTGTCCTGCGGTAGCATCGATAATTTGATCGATGCGAGGGAGGGGGAAGGGATCCTTTGGGCAAACCTTATTAAGGTCCTTGAAGTCAACACATAGGCGCCATGATTTGTCCTTCTTTGGCACCATCACCAGGTATGCTAGCCAGTCCGGATGCTTTATTTCTCTAATGAACCCGGCCTCCAGTAACTTGGCTAGCTCGTCTCCCATGGCTTGTCTGAGAAACGCCGAAGAGTCTGCTTGACCGACTTGAATCCTTTTAGAATGTTAAGGCTATGCTCGGCCAGCCTACGTGTGATTTCTGGCATGTCTGAAGGATGTCAGGCGAATATGTCCCAATTCTCGCGCAGGGACTCCCGTAGTGCAGCGTCTACGGCAGGGTTTAACTGTGCCCCGATGGATGTTGTTTTCGTGGGGTTCGTTGGATGAACTTGGAATTTCACTATTTCATCCACTGGTTTAAAGGAGGTGGACTTGGATCTTTTGTCTAGTATCATGTCATCCCTGTCCACTGTGGAGCACAGCGCGGTTAACTCCTCCGCCACAAGGGCTTCGGATAACGCCTCGAGGGCCAGTGCGGCTGTTTTTTTCTTGCACGGAGTGCTATGTCCGGATCACTAGCTAGAGTGATGATTCCATTGGGTCCGGGCATTTTGAGCTTCATGTACCCGTAATGGGGTATGGCTTAAAAAATTGTGAATGCCTCCCGCTCTAGAAGGGCGCGGTATCCGCTACTGAATGGGGCCACTTGGAATGTGATTTCTTTGGACCGGTAATTCTCCGGAGTGCCGAATACCACATCTAGTATGATTTTCCCAGTGCAGCGTGCCTCCCGACTAGAGATGATTCCTCGAAAGGTCGTAGTGCTTTGCTCAATACGGTTGCTATCTATTTCTATTTTTTGAAGAGTCTCCTCATATATGAGGTTTAATCCGCTGCCGCCATCCATGAGCACTTTAGTGAGCCGAAAGCCGTCCACAATTGGACTGAGGACCAAAGTGGCTGGTGCTCGGGCTGTTCGGAATTTAGGTTCTTCACTGGCATTGGAAGTAATGGCCGTGTCGCTCCATGGATTTATTGCTGCTACATGGCAGATTTCGGAAGGCTGCGGAGTGCTCGCTTACGCCTATTATTTGAGGCGAAGGTCTCGAAGACTGTTAATACTGTATTGTTGTCCATGGGAGAGTGTTCTGGGGTGTTTTGGATGAGGAGATCCTCACTGCTCTTGGCCACCTGCCGGAGTACCCAACATGCTCTAAGGTTATGTGTTGGTATGGTATCCGCTGTACTATGAATTTTACAGGGCCCGTTAAGCCATCCTTCCAATATGGTTCCATGCCCTGTAGTGGGTTTTTGCTTTTTTGTAATTGAGTCGGGCGACTTATGAGAGTGCACCCTTTTAGTTCGGACTGGGGATTTTGTCAGAGCCGGATTGTCCCAAAATTGTGTTTGGGTTTTCCAGGCGCTTTCCATCGCACAGTACTTCCATACTATGGCCGCCAAGTCAGCGAAGTGTGCTATGTCACGGCGACTTATGGCGTTGAGGATTCCCTTGTTCGTGCAATTGTTGCAAAAGAACGAAATTGCGTCTTCCTCGCGACAGTCCTTGACCTTGTTTATTACAAGGAGGAATCTGGCCCAATAGTGATGTACTGTCTCTTGGGGCGCTTTCCTAATGTGGGAAAGTGTCAGGACCCCGATTCTAAGTCACACCGACCTAGCATGTAACACCTCATATCACTTTGCGGCCTCACGCACGGTATTCCCACGGGTGTCTCCTTACCATGGCCCGGGACCGTTTGCGCCTTTGGCACACATATATGATAGTATCGCTAGCATCCATATGACAGAGAACCCGGGCCAACATGACTAGTCGTGAACCCAAAGTGGCACTGACTTACAGGGACATGCATACATGAAACAACATCGAGCATGTCAGTCAGCAGCGTGTGAATCCGGGCTGTAGCAACTGGGCTAATAGGACTCCGGGAACCCGGGCTGTAGCAGGCTAGGCAGGACTACGGATGTCACCGCGTGAGATTTCCCCGAAGGGACAGACACAGGAACGATGTGAATCACATGCCGGCCAGTCTAAGTGTTCCGGAGCAGTAGTGCTGGGCTAGCAGGACTCCGGTAAACCGGGCTATAGCGGACTACCATGGCCCGGTGGAAGCACTAGACTACATTTCCCCATAAGAGAGGCTACCAAGGATAGACAACTAGGTTGTCGGATCCCACACATAGCAATACACGTTACACGTATGCATAACATGCAAGTATGTGCTGTACAACATGGCATCACAACATAACGCAAACTCATATAGATAAAGGCCCAAAAGAGCCACATAGCATTAATACAAACAGAGGTCTCATGACCCATCATTCAGAGCATACAAGCAACAGAAGCATTACATGTCTGAGTACAGACAACTACAAAAGAAAAAGGCCGAGAAGCCTGACTATCTACAAGACCCTCCAAAGGGTACAAGACCGTAGCTGAGGTAACAAGCTACTTGTCGAAGTCCAAGCGGTACTACTAGTGAGACAGATGTCTCACCTGCAAAACATAAATAAGCAAACGTGAGTACAAAGGTACTCAACAAGACTTACATCAGATCCTATCATACATGCATTTGTATCAAGAAGGTAATGTGGGGTTTAGTTGTAGCAAGCCATCTTTGACTCAGTGGCTATCCTGTTCTACGACTACGAGAAACTTCTTTGAGGTGAGGCAGCGCACACGAGTCCACTAATCACCACATCAATACACTACTATGGATTCATCCTCGTCTCTCTACGAGAAGGCCATCCATAGCACTCACACTTGTCTTGAGCATTTTAGAGTATCCACTTTAAGTTGTCTATGTACCACGTAAGCATCCAAGAAGTCCATAACCGAGGACACGGCTATCCGAATAGATCATGATAACCCTGCAGGGGTGTACTTCTTCACACACGCTCTCACTAGTTATCACCATGTACACGTCATGTATCTTGGCAACCTTCAAGTGGAAGCTTGGCGAGGGTGTCGGCCACGACCTGACTAACCACGCAAGACTCTAGTCCAGGGTTATCGCCTATTCGGGTTCCATCCGCAAGGAGATCCGGCCCAGGTTTAGCTCACGGCCCCAAACGATGTGAGCAGGGTTCCCAAGCCCACCATCCGGGTGCCACTTGGTAAACCGTGCCACCTGTGCCTAGTCTGTCCCAAGCCCACCCTGTCGGGTGCCACTTGGTAGAAGAATAACACTGCCTACAAACACCAGAAACTAGTTGCGACTCCTGGACAGAGACCAAGTCGGTTAATAAGTCGAGAGGGGTCGAGTTACCGGAATGCAATGTGCGGTAGTATCTAGTCATTGGACAACATACACAGAACTCGGCTCTTAGGGACAGTTCCAGTGAGACAACCCACCATGTACTCCTACATGGCCTCTCACCGCTACCTTTACCAAATCGTGTTCACACACTTAACTCTCAACATCAAAACATAGCACCGTACTCCAATTCATTCCCAATGAATCAGACCTGACATACTCTAAGCAATAGCAGGCAATGCATGGTAGGAACACAACATGGCTCAATCAACTCCTACACATGCTAGTGGGGTTTAACTATTTACTGTGGCAATGACAGGGCATGCAGAGGAATGGGTTCAACTACCGCAGCATAAAGTAGCAGTTGAATCGTTGTTGTCCTAATGCAATAAATGAGAGCAGGAGCGAGAGAGTAGGATTGTATCGGAATGAACAAGGGAGTTTGCTTGCCTGGTAGATCAATAGAGGGGCACTGCTCCTCTGACAGGTACTCTGGATCGGTCTCCGGAGAAGGACCTATCGAGAAGGAACGGTGTCGGCATTCAATACACAATCATATGCAACAATATGATGCATGAACATGGCATGAGTATGTGATGTTGTTTGAGTTAATGCAACTAGCATTCATTTGGTTGAAGTCCATTTGAACCAAAGGTTCAAATGCAACTCCAAAACAAGCCTTTATAAATGCCATAAGTGTGTTTTCATATATACAGCATGTATAGGTTGGTTTGTCATGCATGAAAATGGTACAGATGGATAGATTGAATTTTTCTGATAATTTTTCATATATAACTTATTTCAATCTGAGCTACGGTTGAATTTCTATGAATTTTAGAAGTTTATATAATTTTCTGGATTTTCCTGATTTATTTTTAAACCAGAAAATGATATATAGCGTTAGCATGACAGAGGCATGACGTCAGCGAGTCAACCGTGGCTGACCAGGTCAAACCTGACGTGTGGGGTCCACACGTCAGTGACTCAGTTAGTTAACAGGGTTCAATTAGTTGTTAAACTAATCCTAAACTAGAAATTAGCAGGGCCGGGCCCCACATGTCATTGACCCATACG
>NC_041384.1:71365078-71388616 GCF_002162155.2 Triticum dicoccoides | reverse complement strand
CATGGGCGAGGAGCCAGGGCTCGTCCGCGACTTCTGGAGCAAGTGGGAGAGGCGGGGACGGCCGGATCCCGCTGGAGCGGAGCTTGGCGCGGCGGCCGGAGCACGGCTTCGAGCAGGAGCGGGCTGCGAGGCACGGGGAGGCCACCCGAGGGGCTCCGCGGCACCCTTGTGGCACCAGGAGCACGGTGAGGTACTCAGGTGCGAGCTGCGGTGGCTCTGGCCACGGCGGCGACATGATCGGCGGCGAGGAGCTACGGCCATGGCGGAGAACGGAGATGGAACACGCAAAAACAAGGGGGAGAAGAGGGGTTTTGTAGAGGAGCTCACGGCGAGGCCTTCGGTGATCTCAGCGTGCTCGGGGACGGCTTGGAGGCGACGGGATGTCGGTGCCGATCTTCGGTGGCCGATGATGAAGACGACGGCGGTGACGGCTCCACGGGGTGTCCCCGGTTGCTTGGCTCGTCAAGGACGTAGAGGATGTCGCGGCAGAGCTTGCAGACACGGAGAGAGGGCGAGGGGGAGGCGGTGGCTGCGGCTACGGTGAACGGCGGCGATGGCAGCGCTCGGCCATTCGCGCGAGAGAGCGAGGGAGAGGAGGGGAGGCCACAAGAGAGAGAGATAGGTGCGGGGCGGCGCGTGGTGTCGTCCAGGGCGTCCAAGGCGACGGGGGCGTGAGGCAAGCTGGCAGGAGGTGGCCGGACGCGTGCGTGCGTGCCGCGGGCACACGCCCCTGTCCTTCTAGCGAGAGGAGAGGGACGACTGGCAGGGGCCAGTTGGCTGGGCCGGCACAGAGCCGGGCCAGCAAGTGGCCCAGGTAAGTCCAGGTAAGGTTTTTCCTTTTTTCTTTTCTTTTCTATTTCTGTAATTTGTTTCCTGATTTAGTAAAACACTAAATCAATTTATTTTTCTTCTGAAATTTATTGTAGGAGCTAGTTGAAATATTCCAGAGCCCCTCACATAAAAATCAGAATTATTGGACATATATAAATAAATATAACATATATATATCCAATGCAAATAAGTATTGCATTAATTCCAAATGGCGAAAATAAATATTTATGAGCTCCTGAAAATATTTGTTTGAATTTTACCTCTGACCAATATTTTCAGAGAGCAACATGAATATTTTCTTGGACCTTTTTGGAGCAATTTTTATATGGGTTATTTCCAGAAATGATTTCTGAGGGTTTCACAAATCCCCATTTCAAATTAAAATGGAACTTAAACATGATGCACACATGACTAGCTAGCCTTGAGCATACCAGAACTAGGGATGTGACAAGTCGCCCCCACTCGAAAGAATCTCGTCCCGAGATTCAGGAGTCGGCGGAAAGAAAGTGGGTTACTCAAGTCGAAGACGATCTTCTCGCTCCTAGGTAGCTTCTATCTCGGAATGATGAGACCACTGAACCTTGAGAAACTTGATGTTATGACGTCGAGTGACACGCTCTGCTTGATCAAGGATGCAAACAGGGTACTCTCGATATGTGAGGTTCTCTTGGAGATCAAGCGTTTCGTGGTCCACTCCGCGGATGGGATCCGAGAAGCAACGCCTGAGTTGAGAGACGTGGAAGACATCATGATCTCGAGAAAGTTGTGGGGGTAGTTCCAACTGGTAGGCAACCTCTCCTCGTTTAGCGAGAATGAGAAAGGGACCAATGTAACGAGGAGCCAACTTGCCCTTGATACCGAATCGATGGGTACCCTTCAAAGGGGTAACCCGAAGGTAAGCCTTGTCGCCAACTTCATAAGCCACTTCCTTATGACGACGGCCATACTGGCTCTTTTGAAGAGATTGGGCTGTTTTCAATTTCTCACGAATGATGCGAACTTTCTCTTCTGCCTCCTGAATCATGTCCGGTCCAAAGAATTGTCTTTCACCGGTTTCTGACCAGTTCATAGGTTTTCGACATCTTCGTCCATACAGAACCTCAAAAGGAGCTTTCTTGAGGCTGGATTGGTTGCTATTGTTATAAGCAAACTCGGCGAAGGGAAGACACTTCTCCCAATCCATACCGAATGAGATAACACAAGCTCTAAGCACATCTTCGAGAATTTGGTTGACCCTTTCCACCTGACCACTTGATTGAGGGTGGAAAGCGGTACTGAAGGAAAGATGGGTGCCCATGGCAGTTTGGAAACTCTCCCAGAAATTAGAAGTGAAAAGACTACCACGGTCTGAATTGATCTCTAGTGGAACACCATGAAGTGACACTATTCGAGAAATATATAAGTCAGCGAGCTGACTAGCAGTGATACTCTCTCGAACAGGTAGGAAGTGAGCCACTTTGGAAAGACGATCAATGACTATGAAGATAGCATTATTCCCTCTCTTGGTCCTGGGAAAGCCGGCGATGAAGTCCATACCAACTTTATCCCATATCCACTTAGGAATAGCTAAAGGCTGAAGGGTGCTAGCAGGCCTTTGATGCTCTGCCTTAACGCGACGACAAACGTCACAGTTAGAAATGAACTGAGCAATTTCTCTCTTCATCCTAGTCCACCAGAACCTCTGGCGTAGGTCCTGATACATCTTAGTACTACCGGGATGAATCGTGAGAGGAGATTCATGTGCCTCATTAAGGATTAGTTGCCTAAGATGCTGCTTCTTGGGGACCACTAGGCGATTCCCGAAGAAAACAACACCTCGATCATCTATAGAGAAACTACCAGCAATGCCCTTGGCAATGTTTCTCTTGATCCGGATAATCCCCATATCATGCTTCTGGGCTTCTATGATATGATCCACAAGAGTAGGTTTCGCCACCAAGGTAGAAAGGAATCCGTGGGGAGCAATGTGAAGGTTAAGCTTACAGAATTGCTCATGGAGAAGTGGTTGGCCCTGCCGCAACATGAGATTGTTGCAATAGGACTTACGACTTAGCGCATCAGCCATGACATTGCCCTTGCCTGGGGTGTAGGTAATCCCTAAGTCGTAATCTAAGATCAACTCCAACCAACGTCTTTGCCTAAGGTTCAAATCTGGTTGGGTGAAAATATACTTGAGACTCCGGTGATCGGTGTAAATCTCGCAACGTTAACCAAGAAAGTAATGTCGCCGGGTCTTAAGTGCATAGACTACGGCTGCAAGCTCTAGATCATGTGTAGGATAATTCTCCTCATGTGAATGCAACTGTTGAGATGCATAGGCAATCGCATGGCGATCTTGCATAAGAATGCAACCTAGTCCCTGTCGTGAGGCGTCGCAGTAGATAACAATGTTTTTAGTGAAATCCGGTGGCACAAGTATGGGAGCAGAAGTCAGGCGTCTTTTCAGTTCCTAAAAACTATGCTCACACTATGGGGACCACTCAAGCTTTTTATCTTTCTTGAGAAGTTCCGTGAGAGGTTTGTCCACTTTGGAGAAGTTTTCAACAAAGCGTCGACAGTAACTGGCTAGGCCAAGGAAACTCCTAACTTGCTTAACCGTTTCAGGTGGAGTCCAATCAATAAGGCCTGAACTCTCTCGGGATTGACGGCAATGCCCTTGCTAGAGATCATGTGGCCGAGATAGGTCACTTCTGGCAACCAAAATTCGCACTTGGAGAACTTGGCATAAAGGCGGTGCTCTTTGAGTTTTTCTAACACAAGTCTAAGATGTTCGGCATGCTCTTCCTCGTTCTTCGAGTAAATAAGGATATCATCGAGGTGAACCACGACGAACTTATCTAAGTACTCCATGAAGATCGAGTTCATCAAGCGGGAGAAAGTAGCTGGAGCATTGGTTAGACCAAAATACATGACAGTGTACTCGTACTGGCCATAACGAGTGACAAAAGCTGTCTTAGGAATGTCCCCATTTCTGATCTTGATTTGATGGTAGCCTAACCTCAAATCCATCTTGGAAAAGACTGAGGATCCACCGAGCTGATCATACAAATCGTTGATCCTGGGGAGCGGATAATTGTTCTTTATCATGACCAAATTAACGATACGATAATCTACAACCATTCGGTCCGTACCATCCTTCTTCTTGATGAAGAGGACGGGGCAAGCCCTGGGAGAAGAACTTGGACGGATGAAACCCTTTTGCAAGGACTCATCAAGCTGTTTCTTAAGCTCAGCTAGCTCTAAGGGTGCCATCTTGTAAGGTCTCCTAGAGATTGGAGTGGTTCCTGGAATAAGATCTATGACAAACTCTACATCTCTGTCAGGTGGAATACCTGGCAGTTCCTCTGGAAATACATCCGGAAAGTCACAGACTACTGGTATATCTTCAAGGTCAAGAAGAGGGTTGGCATTAAGAGAATAGAGTTGACGCTTTGCAACTTTGGTGGAGACAGTGATTATCTTGCCAGATGGGTGTGTAAGCTGAACAGACCTGGTGAAACAATCAATCTTGGCATGATGAGCTTTCATCCAGTCCATACCCAACATGATGTTAATATCTGTAGACTTGAGGGCTATAAGTGATGCAAGGAATACAAGTCTGTCAACAAGGATTTCATTACCATGGCTTACACTAGAAGTTTTCCATTTGGATCCAGGAGTTTGAATGACTAGTGGAGAGGGCATATCACAAAATGAAATGTTGTGCAAGTTAGCATAGCTTTCAGAAATGAAGGAGTGAGATGCTCTAGTGTCGAACAGAACCGATGCTGGATGGCAGTTGACAAGGAGTGTACCAAGAACGACATCTAGGTCATCATGAGCGTCTTTAGCTGAGACGTGATGCACATGTCCATGTTCAGTGGAGGCTGACTTGACACTGATTGTCTTGCGTGATGGCTTACCACGAAGAATAGACTCCTCGGGCTGGGGTGGAGCATAGTTGGCTTGAGAGTAGTCACGTGCATAGTGTCCTGGCTCTCCACATGTGAAGCAAGTCCCGAAGTAGGACATGGACCCACATTGACAAGCGGTCTACCAATAGACCTGGGTGGAGCATACTGCTTAACTAGGGGAGGTACCACATAAGATGGCCTCAGTGAATAACCGGGTGGAAGAGCGGAGTTCGGAACCCAAATCCGATGCTTCTGAGAACTAGAACTGAAGGAAGAACCCAAATCACGGGTGTGATTACGAGACTCCCCGTAAGTGAGCTGAGCTGTCTCTGCATTAATGGCCTTGTTCACAAGAGCCTGGAATGTATGGCAATGATGCAAGTGAAGATCATGACGCAACTTGGGATTGAGACCCTTTTGGAACCTAGCCTGCTTCTTGGCGTCCGTGGACACCTCTTCTGTAGCATAGTAGGCGAGGTTCTGAAACTCTCTACTATAAGCATCAACAGCCATCTTGTCCTGGGTGAAACTACAGAACTCTTCTCTCTTGCGGTCAATGAGGGCTTGAGGAATGTGATGCTCGTGAAAAGTCTCAGTGAAATCTTTCCAGGTGGGTATCTGGCCAGCTGGAAGCATGGCCTCATAGTTCTGCCACCAAAGACTAGCAGGACCTTCTAGGTGATACGCGGCATAGGTGACCTTGTCACCTTCAGCTACGCTCGCGGAACACAACTTGTGTGTGATACTACGGAGCCAGTCATCTGCATCAAGTGGTTCAATGGAATGATGGAAGGTAGGTGGTTTCAAACCAGTTGTCACACCCTAGCTGGTTCATGCATTAGAGTGTTGCATCATGTCTACTTTTACACAAACTTGAAATGGGGATGACAGAACCCCCAGCACCCCCTCGAAACAACTAGGGTTTGCTAACATTATTTTCAATGAACCCAAAATGCCCTTCACAAAATGTTCATCATTTCTGGATTGGGTTAAAACCCCTGGCAAAAATGGTGCACTCTTTTCTAGGACATTCTGGATTCTATGAATTAAATCATAAGTATTTGAATTTGGGCATTTAAATGCTATAAAATATTTTAAATGCCCAAATAATTCTGGATTTAAGTGAGGGCTGTTAGGAATAATCCCAACAGAGCCCACAATTATTTTCAGGATCTCAGTAAGTGCCTAAATATTTTTAATAAAGCCCTAAAGTTACAGAAAAATAGAAAAAGAAAACAAAACAGGAAAGAGAGAAAGAGAAAGCTTACCTGGCGCCCACCCAGCGGGCCCACCTGCCGGCCCAGCCTAGCCACCGCGCCAGCGAGCTGCTTGGCTTGGCCAGGTAGGCAAGCAGCTGCTCGACGACGAGCACATCATGCGTGCCACGAAGCTGCCCGCCGCCTCGCCGCTCCCCTCGTCGAGCTATCGACGTGGGACGAACCCCCTCTCTCTCCCCGACCTCGCAGACATTCGCTCTTCCCTCTGGCTCCTCTCTCTCGCCCTCCCCGACGATGCCCGAGCCATCATCATCGCTGCCGCTCGTCGCAGCCGCATCCAACGCCGTCCCCGCGCCCTCTCACCGTGTCCGGACGGTTCGCCGTCGTCGACTACGTCGACTAGCCAAGCCGCACGACGCCGGAGCCCCTGCATCGTCCCCGCCGTCGTCGTCTTCAACCTCGGGCCACCCGAGATCCCTGTTGCCGTCCCGACCGCACCGAGCCTTCACTGAGCACGCTAACCGTCTCTGTGGCTTCCCAGTGAGCTACTGCTCCTCCCCCTTCTCTCCGCTTCGTCGCTAGAGCTCTGTAGCCGCCGTGCCTTTTCCGTCCGAACGCACCACCGCCTGAGCTCGTCACCGACGTAGCTCCGGCCGCTAAGCGGTCCCGCTGGCACATCCAGCATGCTCACCGCATCGCGTAGATGTTGTAGATGCTAGCGCCACGCCGCCTAGGCCACTGCAGCCACGCGCACGAGCTGACCCGAGCTTCGGCCTCCGCCAAGCTCGTCGCCGGCGAAGCTCCGGCCACCCCCCGGCCAAGCCATCACCACGGCTGGATGCAGGTGAGCACCAGCTGCCCGTAGCTGCTCTCCGCACAGCAAATGATGCCCTGTGGGCAAATCCCGCAGCGCGCCGCCGCGTCTGGCCTCGCCGGCGGCTAAACGCCGGCAGGCTTTGACCCGCTGACCAGCAAGTTGACCACGTCTGACCCGTGTGGGACCAGGTTGACCCCCCCTGAGCCTATGACAGGTGGGGCCGGACTGTTAATTAGTTTAGGATTAGTGCTAACTAATTTTAGTTAGTTTAGGTCACTAACATGTGGGCCCAGGCCCCACTGACAGTTAGTTAGTATTAACTTAATTCTGTTAGTTAGTTGAGACACTGACAGACAGGGCCCACCAGTCAGGTTTGACTAGCCCTGGCGCCTTTGACTCGCTGACGTCATAGTGACGCGGTGCTGACGCAATTATTCATTTTCTGGATTTACTTTTATATAGGAAATTCCAGAAAGTAGCCTAAACTTCTAAAAATCATAGAAAATCAACCATAGCTCCAAATCGAACAAATTATATATGGAAAATGATCAGAAAAATTCAATCTATCCATCTGTAATGGTTTCATATATGACAAACCACCTTAACCTTGCTGTTTAGGTGAAACAAGCTAACACACTTATTATGCATGAGAACTTTAACTTCCATTTGAATCTTTGGTTCAAATGGACCCATTTCAACTTGTTTCACATTGCATTAGGCAGGACACATCATTTTGCCATGTCATAGCATGCATCATATTGTTGCATATTGTCATGTGTTGATTATGTTCTGTGTATCCTTCGTGGTAGGTTCTGCCTTCGAGGATATCTTCGAGTATCCAACCGAAGGGCAGTACCCTACTACCACTCCATCAGGCAAGCAGCCCCATTGATCATATCGATACAATCCCATGTTCTCGCCTCTGCTCTCATTTACTGCATTAAGACAACAACGTTTCAAACTGCTGTGTGCTACGGTAGTTGAACCCTTATCCTCTGCATGACCTGTCATTGCCACAGTAACTAGCTGAAACCCACTAGCATGTGTAGGAGTTGATTGAGCCATGTATGTGTTTCCTACCTTGCTATGCCTGCTATGCTTAGAGTTGTGTCAGGTCTGGTTCATCTGGGTGATGGGCTAGAGTGAAATTATTATGTCAGTAATGTGAGGAATGTGTTGAACATGATTTCGTAAAGGTATCGATGAGAGGCCATGTAGGAGTACATGGTGGGTTGTTTCATTGAGGCCGTCCATAAGAACTGAGATCTGTATGTGTGATTTAAGATTCAGTTACTACCATACATTGGGCCCGAAACCAATGGACCCTCTCGGCTTCTTAATCACCCTAGTACTCTGTCCAGGAGTTGCAATTAGTTTCTGGTGTTTGTAGGTAACGTGTTGGCGGCCGTGCGTAGCGCTGACCCTAGGGGTGTGCTATGTTGCGGTAGATACACCGTGGCACGGTGTACCGAGTCACTCGTTTGGTGTCTCGGGAACCCTGTTCACATCGTTCGGGGCCGTATGTGGAAACCTCGGCCGGACTCCCTGCGGATGGAACCTGGATAGGCGATAAACCTGGACTAGAGACTTGAGTATTTAGGTAGGCCGTGGCCGACACCCTCGTTGGGCTTCCACTTGAAGGTTGCCGAGTACATGTCGTGTAAACAGCGGTAAGTGGTGAGAGCGGTATGAAGAAGTACACCCCTGCAGGGTTAACATCATCTATTCGAATAGCCGCGTCCGCAGTAAAGGACTACTTGGTTGCCTATACAGTTCATAGACAAGTTAATGGATACTACTAAAAGACTCAAGATAAGTGTGAGTACCGAGGATGGCTCTCTCGTAGGATGACGAGGGAGGATCCCCGGTGGAGTTTTGTGTTGGTGATTAGTGGACTCGTGTGCGAAAACTATTTTTACTAGTGGTGTCCCGTAGGATAGCTTAGCCAAGAGTCAAAGCTGGCTTGCTGCAATAACTCCACCACCTTCTTGAGAATGAGCATGTATAGTAGGTTCTGATGTAAGACTTGCTGAGTACCTTTGTACTCATGTTTGCTTAATTACTGTTTTCAGACGATAACACCGCCCCCTCCGATGGGTTTTATGTAGATCTCGACGTTGATGAGTGACTTGCCACCCAGGTGGTGATCCTGGCCATGGAGGGCCCTATGTAGATAGACAGGCTTCGAGAAGCCTTCTTGCTTTCTAGTGTCTGTACTCAGACTATTTGCTTCCGCATGTGCTTGTATGCTTGTATGACTTGAGTGTCGGGTCATGTGACCCCTACCTGTATGAACATGTTATGTATGGCTCTCTGGAGCCTTTAAATAAAGTACTTGAGTTGTAGAGTTTTGTTGTGATGCCATGTTGTATTTGCACATATCGAGCATATTGTGTGTATGATTGAAATGCTTGGTATGTGTGGGATCCGACAATCTAGTTGTTTATCCTTGGCAGCCTTTCTTATGGGGAAATGTAGTCTAGTGCTCCTCGAGCCATAGTAGTCCGCTACAGCCCGGTTCACCGGAGTCCTGCTAGCCCAGCACTACTGCTCAGGACACTTGACTGGCCGGCATGTGTTTCACTTCGTTCCTATGTCTGTCCCTTCGGGGAAATGTCACGCGGTGACTTCCGGAGTCCTGCCTAGCCTGCTACAGCCCGGGTTCCCCGGAGTCCTGTTAGCCCAGTGCTACAGCCCGGATTCACACGCTGATGACCGACATGCTCGATGTGATTCATGTATGCCTGTCTCCATAGGTCTATGCCGCTTTGGGTTCACGACTAGCCATGTCGGCCCGGGTTCTCTGTCATATGGATGCTAGCGACACTATCATATACGTGAGCCAAAAGGCGCAAACGGTCCCGGGCCATGGTAAGGCGACACCCGTGGGGATACCGTGTGTGAGGCCACAATGTGATATGAGGTGTTACCGGCTAGATCGATGTGACTTGGAATCGGGGTCCTGACACCAATGAAGTCATGAATGGACGCAGACTCTTTGTGCTGATGGGAGGTGTTCTCCTCAATACGTGCTAACAAGCAGTTAGACTCTCGCTTCACTACAAAAAAAAGACACATCCGTGACATTTTGGTCCGAACGAATTTTTTTTGTCATACATATGACACTTCTATGACGATAATTGTGACAAAACCTGGTATCATCATAGATGTGGTGGGCTCCTACTTCTATGACAAAAAATCATGACAGAAAATGGGCTTTTCGTCCTGGGCGGGCCGGAGACGCAGCTGCATGACATTCTTTGGGCCGTCCATGACGGAAAAAACCATGGTAGAAGCGAGGGGGAGGAAAATTTTGGGGAGTTCCCGGTTACAGTGAGAGGTTGGGGGCCGAGCGATGCGCGTTTCTCTCGTACACGTACGTGTGTGTGCACGAGGCGTTGGCTCTAACTGAACCCGAGCGAGGCATTGGGCTCTAACTGAACCCGAGCGATTGCACTACAGGCTACACGTTACTGAACTCGAGCGATCGATCGATGGCTGTTAACTGAACCTGATCGAGCGATTCTTCGCTACTGCTGCTAACTGAAGCCGATCAATGCTGCTTCTAGATGAACAGTGAGCGTTGCAGGGGGGGTTGGATGAACAGTTCCTGGTGGGGGTGGATGAACAGGACCCCGTGGTGTTGCCTCTGGATGAACAGGACCCCGATCGATCGAGCCGATTGGGGCTGGATGAATAGGACCCCGTGGAGGGCTGGATGAACAGGACCACCCCGTGGAGGGCAGGATGAACAGTAGACGGTGGAGGGTAGGATGAACAGTAGCCCGTGGAGGGGTGGTTGAACAGGAGCCCGTGGAGAGGGTTGGTTGAACAGTAGCCGGTGGAGTAGCGCACGATGGAGGCTGGATGAACAGGAGCCCGTGGATGAACAGTCGTAGGTGGAGGCTGGAGGAGGTCGACGGTGGATGAACAGTAGCTCGTGGAGGTTGGAGGGGGTCGACGGTGGAGATGAACAGTATCCCGTGGAGTCCCGTTTTGCGGTACGCCACACCCCTCTCGATGAACAGGACCCCCATTTTGACCGTTGCGCTCCAACACAAGTCCATTTCGTCTGTTTTGCGGTACGGCACACCCTCCCGATCAACAGGACCCCCGTTTCGACTGTAGGAGGTTCGTTTCCTCCGTTTTGCGGTACGCCAGACCCCTCCCGATTAACAGGATCCCGTTTCGAATGTGGCCGGTCGAACACAAGGCCGTTTCCTCTGTTCTGCGGTACGCCAGGCCTTGTTTCCATCGCCTATTCCGTCCAAGCCCTCCCGATGAACATGACGCATTATGTTGCCTCCCCATGAACACGACGCATTCCGTTGCCTCCCCATGAACACGACGACGACGTTATTTCTCCGTTTCGACCTAGCCATGTACACAAGCCCTCGCCGTACGTATGTGCGAGTAGGCGTTCGAGACCCCGCCTGTATGTACACATACGTGGACGTATTTTCTTTCTTGCACCCTGGCCGCTGTACGTACGTGTACATGCTACGTGCACGCCTCTACTACGACACGTGCGCACCTCTACTACAACACGTGCGCGCCTCTACATCGACCAGTATGTACGTACACGTTCACGACCAGAATGACAATGCTACATACGCTTCGACCAGGTGGGTCCCGACTGTCAGGCACTTCCTTGCCTGCGAAGATGTAGCTAGTGGGTCCCAACAGTCAGGGGGCGAATCGTTTTTTTTGCCCGGACGCACTTCCTTGCGTGCAAAGATGTAGCTGGTGGGTCCCAGCAGTCAGGGGGAAATGTTTTTTTTCGCGAAATACTGTGGCCCGTCTGGTGGGTCCCAGCTGTCAGGTGGAGGAATCATTATTTTCTGCTTAATAAGGAGGCACTTCCTTTCTGCGGCCGTGGACCCAGCTGTCAGCCTCTCCACGTACAGTCCATGTCCGATGGAAGTCGTTCCTTAACCACGTTGACCACGCAGGGCCGAGAGCACCAGGGCGGTGGAGGACGGCGAGGCCTAGGAAGGGGACGACATGGAGGCAGGGAAGACTCGGCAATTGTTTCCCACGCGGAGGGGAGTACGACTGTATGAGGGTTTACTGGTTCGTCTGCCGTCGCCGGAGAATAACAACATGTGTGAGTGAGTAGAGGGATGGCTAGGCCAGCGATGGGAGTATGGTCGGGCGATGAGGCCTGCGCGGCAGCACAGCCGGCCGTGAGGAGGAGGGAGCAGGAAGTCTCGCCGGCGCTTGTTTGAGCGGCTGGAGCAGGAAGAGCAGAGATTGAAGAAGCACAACGGCCGTTGGATGGACATCCAACAGTCAGTGCTTGTGCGTCAACCTTTTTAGGAAAGCCTCAAATCTGTGGAAAACAGCATACAGCCCATCTGTCATTATTTCTAATAATTTACAGCCCATTTTCTAATTCTTAAGGTTTTTTGGAGCCCATATTCTTTTTGTTAGCATTACAACCCATATTGTGGCAACAGTTAAAAAATTATACGAAATTTTGCATATTTCGGTGCGGTCCGAACTGTTTTTAATCCCGAAATTTTGACTCACATTCAAACTAATTTTAAAAATAAATGTATATCAATATAAAATCCAACAAATTCTCCACGCATAAAAAATAATGTAATTAAAAATATTGAAATGAAAAAAAGATATTTGAAACTAATTGCCGGTTTGATGTGTTTTATAAATGTATAGCCCATTTCTCCTTACTGATGGGCCATTTTCTCGGCCAGCCCAATGAAAGCTCTCCTCGTCTTGAAAGATTTGCAGCCCAACAGGCCTGACAAAGCGACTTACTTGGCAAATCACAAAAAAACTGTGCTGTGGCCGTGGACCCAGCTGTCAGCCTCTCCACGTATAGTACTCTTCCGATGGAAGTCGTTCCTTGACCACGTTGACCATGCCGCACAGAGAGCACCATGGCGGTGGACGACGGCGATGCCTAGGAAGGGGATGACGTGACAGTGGAAGCCCGCGCGGAGAGGACTACGAGGGTGCACTGGTTTGGCTACGGTGTGAGGCTGCCGTCGCTGCAGGGCCTGGCCAGCGGTGGGATTAGTAGGGGGCGGTGAGGCCTCTGCGGCAGCACAGCCGGCCACAGGAGGCAGGAGCATGCGGCATGACCGGCGCTGCTTTGGGCGGCTGGAGCAAGAAGACCAGAGGTTGATGAAGCACTACGGCCATTGGATGGATATCATACGGTCACTGGAGCTAAAATCATTCATATTGACTAAGTTGACAAAGCCCTTCGTCCCCGTTAACTTAGTAGGCCCACAAGTCAGCCTCCCAGCAAGGTGGGTCCCAGCTAGCCAGGGGAGTATTCATTTTTTTGTGCGTAATAAGGAGGCACTTCCGGTGGGTCCGAGCTGACAGCGGGGGGGGGGGGACGTTTTTTTTCGTGAAATATGGTGGCCCGTCCGGTGGGTCCCAGCAGTCAGGGGGAAACGATTTTTTTCGCAAAATACTGGTGGCCCGTCCGATGGGTCCCTGCTGTCAGGTGGAGGAATCATTATTTTCTGCGTAATAAGGAGGCACTTCGTTGCTGCCGCCGTGGACCCAGCTGTCAGCCTCTCCATGTACAGTCCATGTCCGATGGAAGTCGTTCCTTCCATGTTGACCACGCCGCGCCGAGAGCACCAGGGCGGTGGACGACGGCGAGGCCTAGGAAGGGGACGACGCGGAGCCAGTGAAGACGCGGTAGTGGATGCCCACGCGGAGAGGAGTATGAGGGTTCACTCGTTTGGCTGCGGTGTGAGGCTGCCATTGCCGTACTGCCTGGCCAGCGGTGGGAATAGTAGGGGGCGGTGAGGCCTCCACGGCAGCATAGCCGACCACGGGAGGTAGGAGTAGGCGGCATGACTAGCGCTGCTTTGGGCGGCTGGAGCAAGAAGACCAGAGGTTGAAGAAGCACTACGGCCATTGGATGGACATCGTACGGTCACTGCAGCTAGAATCGTTTATATTGACTAAGTTGACAAAGCCCTTGGTACGTCAACTTAGTAGGCCCACAGGTCAGCTTCCGAAACGGTGCACCCCAGATGTCAGGGGGAGGAATCATTTTTTGGGCGGGTGAAGCTAGAATATCCTAGATTGAAGAAGAAGCACGACATCCGTTGGATGGACATCCAACGGCCACTGCTGCGAGAACCGTGTGTTGACTATAAGTTGACAAAGCCTTGCATACGCATCAAAGCTGTTTTTTCAGGGGACGCGCCAACTTAGTAAGGCCAGAAGTGTGTGGCAGAGAACTTATAGCCCATTTGAGATTTGTAAGAATGTGTGGCCCATTTTTGAATTCTAATGGAATTCACTACAGCCCATTTACAGTTTGTTAAAAGTACAACCCATTTCAACCAACCGTTCAAAACAGAATTCAACAAAATTTCCCACATTTTGATGGGATCCGAAATATTGTTATCCCGAAATTTCTAGTCAGATTAAATACAATTTCAATATAAATTTATATTACGTAAAAATCCAACAAAACATTGCGCTCGCAACAATTAATGAAATTAAAATTTTCAATATCCAAAAATAATATTTTATAAAGTAATCACGTGTTTGGTGCATTTTTTATAGTTACTGCCCAGTTTTTATAATTACATCCCATTTATTATTTCTTAAAGCCCATTTTCTTGTTAAGCCTAATGCATCCCTCCTAGGCAAGATTTGCAGCCCAGCGGGGCGGAGAATAACAACTTGACCTTGCCTGGGTATTCCTAAAAAAAGTATAGCTGGGCTAGCCATTTTCAGCTTGAAAAAATTAATATCTGGGCTGGATATCTGGCCTGGGCTAGACGGGCCACAGCTTACCCAGTTAATACCTGCAGCGATGTTTTTGTTGTTGTTCAGAGGGGGAAAATTAATATCTGGGTTAAACATTGAAAAACTCTGTAGTTCTCACACCTCAAAAACACAAATACTGCTCGAGTTGCTTGGTCCCAGCTGTCGGCCGCTTCTTGTGCAATTCTCTCATTTATTGACTAGTACTACATAGGTTGACAATGGTGTGGGACCGTGATGTCAGGAAACCAGGGGGAAGCAAAATAAATAACTCCAGCGAGCGCTTCCACCTCTGCCTCGTTGTCTCCCTTGGAAACCCCTTTCCTCCCTTTTTTTGCTCGGGCAAGGACCAATGCATGCAGCCCATCCATGCGGTTATTAGGCAAGAAATAAAAGCGCTTTGCATGCTATGAATTACGATGGCCTGCATGGGTAGCTAATAAGGCATCCTCTTAACTGCTGTGATTAAATGTTGTGTTTAGAAGAGAGAAATATTCTTCTTTTCCACCAATCTGCTTGCACCTAGGTCGTGATGCACCTTCTAATATGACTTATTCACCTAGACGGAGGGAGTATAGTTTTATACACACACACACATATATATGTATGTATGTATATATATATATATATATATATATATATATATATATATATATATATATAATAAGGAGGCACTTGCGTACGTGAGGCTATGGACCTGGTGGGTCCTCATTGTCATCCTCTCCAAGTAAAGTCATCTTGTCGCCCGCACGCACTTTCCGCCCAAAACAGTCAGTGCCGCCCGCCCCGCTTCCCGGTGCAGGCGATTGCTCCGCCCTTCAAACGACACAAGTGTCGTTCGTCTGTCCATCTGCCGCCCACATTAATGATACGCGGTTGCCGAGGCGGCTAATCCGGCGCCACATGTCCGTCCCTCCGCCCGCCCACCATTGCTATATAAACTGCTGCGCCGGCCATAGCCACAGTCATCCGCATCCGTTCCCTTTCTCCTGTCCACACCACTACTGCCCACCATGGCTTCCTCGCGCTCCAGCGCTCTTCAGGACGGGCGAACGATGGACCACAAGGAGATGGCAGCCATTGCTGTCGAGTGGCTGGCCGGTAGGCAGCCGGAGGACGACGATGTCCCAATGGAGAACATGGTAGTCGATGATCCGGCACCAACCCCCTCCTCCACTCCATCCTCGCCGGTGCATTGTACCATGACCATCGGCGAGGCCCGTGCCCAATATATGGACAGTGTGAGGCAGATGCGTCAGGAGCAGTTCTGGGAGGCGCAGGCCGACGCCGCCTACAACCACCATCTCCTCTAGGAGCATCTGCAGGCGGAGGAGCAGATCGCCGCGGAGCGAGCGGAGCAGGAGGCGCTGCTCGACTCGTACCGCTCCGCCCGCAAGGGCCACCTCGAGCGCTAGCGGGAGCGCATGCAGGTGGCGGAGGCTACGGACGCCCACAAAGAGGCTAGCAAAGAGGGCGATGAAGCGGGTGAGGCGCTGTTTGGCAAGACCGAGGACGAGGCAGAGGACAATGCCCGCTCCGACGAGTCCCTGCTCTGCTGGCGTCGTCGAGGCCATGCTCCGCCGAGGCCCCGCGGCGCCAACAACGAGGCAGAGGAAACCACCGGCTCCACTGAGGCCCCGCCCCGCCAACAATGAGGCAGAGGACATCGCCGGATCAACCGAGGCCCCACCCTGCCGGCAACGCGGGGGAGGATTTCCACCGGTCCGCTAAGGCGCCGCCTGCCGGCAACGAGACAGAGGACATCACCGTCTCCGCTGAGGCCCCGCCCCGCTGCCAACGAGGCCGCGCCACACAGAAAATGAGGAAGAGTAGAACACGGTAGGTCGCCGCCGCTCGGGTCCAAGTAAGGCCACCGCTGCTACCCTCCTGTTGAAGCCAAGCTAGGCGGGTTGACCATTGACGGCCGGTTAGCTTCTTGGCGGCGACGTGGAGTCGGGGATTTCTGCTGGAGAGTAATGCTGCTTCTACTTAACTGCTGGTGCAGTTGGCTGACTGACACGTGGGCCCAACAGGCCACATGTCAGTTACACAACTACACCTGCAGTTAAGTCACTGAAGCTTTTGTTCGGCTCAGCGGGACACAGGTGGGTAGCTTCGGTTAATTAATTATACCTCCAGCGCACCCCTTTTTAGTTGAAGAATGTATGAAATGTAATGAAATATGGCATGTTTATATGAAATCCGACCATGTATGAATGAATTTATTTTGATTAGTTCGAATTCCTGTATCACTGGTATTGGATGAACATGCAAAACAATATGTACTAGCATTATTCCCAGGGTGATCACCTCGTTTGCAGCAGTTTCACATGTACTCCCTCCGGTCCTTTCTAGTCTGCATACAAGTTTTGTCTGCAGTCAAAGTATCTCTACTTTGACCAATCTTATACAAAAAAGTATGCACTTTCACAATGTGCGAAGTAAAAAGGAGCAGAAGGAGTACAAAGAGTTTGAGCAGGTTTTTAGCGTTTCTGTACATTGCAATCAAACACACAGGCCTGGCAATTCATAGAGAACATTCAAAACAATCAATGAGTATGCATCTCAGCGACTCACATGTCAGAGGCAATATTTACTTCACAACTAAAGAATAAAGAAAAAAAATTGATCGACGCTGCTGACAGCAAGGGCGTCCCATTCGAAAATATCAAACGCATGTCTTGCTAAAATCAATGAGCAAAATTTGACAAGGTTGTCCCATTGCAAAATATCAAATGCCTACGATTGTGGAATGGATAGGGTTTGCCATCAGTTCGGACATTGACATGTCACCTCGTGCTAAATAAACCAGCTGTTCTTTTTGTGCAGTTCCACCAAAATCAACCAAATTTGCGTGTAGCTTGTATGATTTCGCCCTTATATGTTGCAACGCCTTGAACTTATCGGCACCTCCTTTCTTGTGGTGGAAATGAATGATTCGATGTATTCATGAACATTTTGTGCAGTTCCCATTGAAATCAAGCTGAGCACCCCTGTTTGCACAAATACAAAAAAGTGATTAGTATAGAGCAAACTATACTATGAATTAACAGTTTCAACAGGCACATACATGGTCCATGTAGAGCACACTTTTGGAAAAATGGAACTCACCAGAAAGAATCCTAGAACAACATTGTACTCGCGCATCACAACAAAAAAATGGAGATTTTGTCAGTCCTTCTGAGCTGAAGTTAGTTTGGTCTTGTGGGGAGTAATGTAACCATCCTTCAACTGCTCCTTCTGATGATAAGATAGACAGGGCTTCTTCATCCTGGCATAATCGGAACTAGTCACTTCACGTACTCCATATTCTTCTTCAGAGGAAGATGATCATGTTGCGCAAAGACAAGAGGACTACTAAATGCTAGCATCACTGTTTGCTCAAAAAAAGGAAAGGAAATATTTAAAACAGCACAGATGAAGCACTTCTCAAGGACAATACCATTTTTTCATGACAGCACCGGGAGTTGATTTTTGTTTTTCTTCCCCTTGTTCTTCCCCTTCATCACTTGGTTCAATAACAAACAAGCTTCGCCTTCAATGTAAGATTTGGCATGTCAATTAGGGAGCACAAGTATAGTACTAAACTTAATTTTCTGATGAAAGTGGCAAAATATAGGCCAGCAGTTGTGAAATATCCTTATCTTACCTCAATGGGATATTACGGTGCACATACAGATTGGAAGTCTTGTCTCCATTTGTGCAGTTCACTAAAATCAAGCAACATTATCGTACAAGTAGCACACCATATGAATCACACTACAGAATCATGTGAAAGAAGGCTAGTACTAACCTCTCATGATGCGGAATTCAAACAACTCACAAGAAGAAGATCTGAACCAAATTCGCCTTAACGGATAGGAAGTAAGATCTCCTCTTGTGCAGTTCCACTAAGATCAAGCAATCAAGAAACATTGTCGGTGTGACATTTTGGTTGAACTGCATAAAACACTCTTAAAACAAAAGTGTTTTGTGCAGTGCAACAAAAGGTCACAATGGCAACAAGGTGAAGCAGATAACCCTGTTTACACAGAGGTGCAAAGGAAACAATTAGTGGTCAATAATGGTGGATGACACAGAAGCCAACAAAAAGAAGCATCTACCTTATCTAAATGGGAAAGAAAGCAAGACAATAGCATTTCTGAAACGGTGGCATTGATTCATATTAACATAGAGATTATATTAACAATAAAATTCGTTAAACATGTAATTTGCTTTTAACTATGGCATTGCATCAATTTTCCAGCGGCATTATTAGAGGGTGTTTGTTTACAGGGACATTTTGGTGTAGGGACTAAAAAACTCTGTGTCAGTCCCATCTAAACCAAAGAGGAGGGACTTTTAGGGACTAAAAGTGGGCATTTGGGACTAAAGAAAGAAGACCCCGAGGGAGTCTTTTTGGGACTTTTCCAACAGTTACCCCTACCATGCATCACACCTTGTATCTATTAGTTCATTACTAGGGGTAACATCGTCTTTTAGCATGTCATTTAATAACCTCTAGTCCATGTTTAGTCCCTGGAACCCAGCAGGTAGGGACTAGGGAGTTTTTAACCAAACAAGGCCTTAGATTAACAACATCTAATGAGTTGCACGGGACAATGGACGCACCAACACCATGTGCATCTACCGATGTACTGTGGTCATGGACAGTCTGTTGCAACAAAGAACAAGCAACCAAGGAGCATACTTGTGTTGGTCCCAGTTTGGTTATCTTTAGACGCCTTTCCCTATGTGAGCGCAACAAATCTAGTCCTGCTCAAACTCTACAGCCTTGTCCCTTCCTTTCCTTTTTGAACTAGTACTTTCGCCCCTTCCTTTCCTCTTTGAACCACGTCCTAGATTTATGCGATACAACTTTCCCCACTACTTTCCCCCATTCCTTTCCTCTTTGAACCATGTCCTAGATTTATGCTATACAACTTTCACCCTTCATTTCCTCTTTGAACCACGTCCTAGATTCATGCTATATACAACTTTTCCCACTACTTTCCCCCACTCCTTTCCTCTTTGAACCATGTCCTAGATTCATGGTATACATGCAGCTAGAGCAATGCATGTGGAGTAAGTAAATTATACCTTAAGGTTCTTGGGGCGTGGTTCGGTGGGCGATGGGAGGGCGGCGAAAAAGAAGGGCTCGTAGACCCTCCTGTGCCGCCGCTGGGTGGAAAGTGAACAGCTGCGCCGGTAGTCCCTCGCCGACGACGACATCGTTAAGCCTCCTTCCCTTCCTGGCGGACGGATCCTGCCAGCTCTTTGAGCAGCAGTGAGGGGAGAGAGAGGCCAACGAAGTCATGTTTAGATCTGGAGAGGGCGAGAGAGTGTGAAGAGAGCAACTACAAGCGCTGAGGCTCAAGTGGGAGAGGGCGAGAGAGTGAGCGAACAGGCTAACCAGCTACACAACCCTCCCGTTATGTTCAACGAGAGGGAAATAACCTTTTATACATTCCTGCATTCGTGTGACAAGCATGCCGTGTTTTTTTGTGTGTGTGGGAGTCATTGGGATTTCAATCATAATCGTGTCATGTGGCTTTGGTGGTAAGACTATCCACAGTGGTGCAGAAATAATGCAGCCTTAGGCACCTTACCTCTCTCCACGTAGTACGTTGGGTCCCACCAGTCAGAGGGTGAAACAAACAAATTAATAAGAAAAATTAAAAGCTCCAGTAGTGTATCTTACCTGACACATCTCGCTAATGCTCAGGAACACTGTCCAATTGATCCCTCTGTTCGCTCACGTACTATTTTAAGTGAATCCTTATTATAACATGCACACAAATTTTGGCCACTTGTATTTGACTTAAGTGAGTGTGCCACCATATCTCGTATACTTACTACTCCCTCCGTCTAGGTGTAATAAGTCACGTTAGAAGGTGCAACGGGACCAAGGTGCATGCGTGTGTGTGTGTGTGTGTGTGTGTGTGTGTGTGTGTGTGTGTGTGTGTGTGTGTGTGTTTAACACCATGTGTGTGTTAGAGAGAGCGACAGATCGACCTACTCCTACAGAGAGATGTTGTGTAGTGTACGATTTTAGCCGCGAGAGTCAGTGCATCCTCTCGTTTCCGGGCGTGTCCGGTAGGGACATGCGGACAGCTGCCACGCCCGCTCCTGACTAGCCTGGCCCACCCAAAGCCCCTCCATAGCCCGTGCGCGCTTCCCGCCCGAAACGGTCAGCGCCGCTCCAAAGAATCGGTGCCGCACTCATGCCCGGGCAGAGCGGCCGCAACCTCTCACTGGCGCAAGAATGATGGTTGCTTCGTCCGTCCAACTTACTGCTGGGTCTATGTGATTTGACGGCTCATTGGTCTTTATTACTGAGGTGGTAGGATTGCTGGATGTCCCACGCTTTCGGTGAAAGGAGGTATACTACTACTACTAGATTACAATTTTCTCCATTCTTACAGCGGAGGCATGCAAGAGCAGTGAAAGCATGCAGGCTCAGTGATTACGTGGCACACCTCACACTACTATCACCGTGCGACACCTAACTCTTTACATAGTACTCCCTCCGTTCCTAAATATTACTAGATGAGTCCCCGCGCATTGGCGCGGAACAGCGGTATATCTCTCTGCGCAAAATTATCGATTTCATAGAACAAAAAAAACTCTATAACCGCATGACAAATGTGGTAGCCAAACTAAATAAACTCCCATCATCATTTAGATCATCCCACGTAAGGAAAAAAGATCAGCCAACTCCTGAACTTCTACTGCATAATGGGATTATATTTTTCTTTTTGACATGTTAATGGGACTTAAAAGCTCACTTACATGCATGCTACCGGTGCATGCTTGCATGCAGACATGTTGATGTGATTTAAAACCCACTCACATGCATGTGCCACGGTATTTCTGCATGCTTGCATGTGGCTTAGTGTGGAGCCTCTCAACGTCAAGATCAGACGGCTATTATGGACTGATTTACTTCATCTAACGGCTACATTAATTTTGATGACGTGGCTCAAGGAGAGGATAGAGAATTCCTAGTAGTGGGGGCTAGCTATTACTAGTAGATATAAGTCTTTGTAGAGATTCCACTACATACGGAACAAAATGAATGAATCTACACTTAAAATGCATCTATATACATCCGCATGTGGTTCATGGTGAAATCTCTACAAAGACTTATATTTAAGAACGGAGGAAGTACTAGTATAGTACGTACTGTAATTTATCAGCGAGATAAATTTGTACAATGCTATGAAGCTTCCAGCTTCTGTTACATGTATCTTGCGTCCAAGGTTGCCCATTGCAACATTTCATCAAATACAAAGGAGACTAACATGCATGCTATTGCATCTCAATGATTGACAGATCATAGCAAATATGTACTCCCTCCGTTCCAAAATAAGTTTCTCAACTTTGTGAAAACTTTAGTACAAAGTTGTACTACTACTAAAGTTGACATTTAATTTGGAGCAGAGGCAGCTAAGGAAAAAATGATCCATGCAGTCCCTAGCCCTTGAACCGTGAACCTTGACCAGGCTTCAATTTGCTGGCAACGTTTGAGCTTCCTAATAAATGAAGTTTGCAACCTTTTGACCATCGGATCATTTTGTGCAGTTTCACCAAAATCGAGATGAGCATCCCTGTGGCAAAGAAATTGAACAAGCGTGATTAGAATAAGATTACTGGGACTAGTTGATGATACATAAACTCATCACAAATACAGTACGTAGAAGCCAGTAGAGGTATGTGCGGGGCAAAAAAGTAGAGAAATATCCACAGGGAGTGATGTGGGCAGCTGGAGTAGTGGTGCAAGCCGGCTGTAAAGGGAGTTGTACCTGAGGGATGTAGCTCAACCTTGAGGAGGGCGGCGGGAGGCGACAACTGCCCACGTTGCGGCACTGAGCAAGGGACGAAGGCAACCTCACCGGCTTTGTGAGAGAGAACGGCGGGGACCCCTTATCGGGACGTGCCGATAGTGGGTTTTTGCCGTCGGCGACGGCCACCGCATCTACACTAAGCATCCACCCCTTCCCCAAGCGGACGTGATCCGCTGGGATGTTAGAGATGTGGCCACAGTCGTTTTGTGCGAGAGAGTGTGAAGAGAGCAACCCCAGCAAGCAACCATGTAGGCTGGCCCGTCCTGACTATGTACTCCTTTTCTCTCCATATGAACCTATCATATTGTTTACGTGCCACTGAAGAAAAAAAACTTTATTTATAATTGACGCGGCACCTACTACTCATTCTCCTATAACCTTGCGCTTGGCATCTCCAAAATATTGACCTTGCGATTGGCTCTTCGCCTCTTCGGGAAGTCGAGCAATAATGGTAGTGCAGTATATATCGTTCTGGCTATATGAGACCTATGAACTGCTGCACGTCCACCACGTGGGCGAGGGCCGAGGGGCGAGGGAGAGTGCTACATACGGAGCAAAATGAGTGAATCTACACTCTAAAATACGTCTATATACATCAGTGTTTGGAGTATGTACTAGTAGTTCATATTGAAATCTAATAAAGAACATATATATTCCAAACAATATGATATAATCTCTATAACCAAGGTAGTAGGGACGAGGAGTAAACGGAGGGAGTAGTAAATTTTTCTCCTCGTCCTGCGAGCCACCGCGCGCATGGGCGAGGGAGCGGGCATAAGGCGTAGTAAGCAAGCTTCACCTCATCCTGCGAGCCACCGCGCCCGGGGCGGGGGAGATGACGTACTAAGCAAGCTTCTCCTTGTTCTGCGAGTTGACGAGACACATCAAAAGTACTCCAGTGTATAGAGCCTTGCCTCTAAGGTAGGCCCCACATGGTTTGCCTCTTTTTTTTTAACATAACACGTCAAGTCACAATTTGTTTGTTCACCCGTGGTAGACGATCCTCCCTACACCAAGTGGACAACCAGTACACGTGCCAAATTACCACGTGGGCTGTCTTTTTCATACAGAAATGAGCTCCGCCGTGCACCCTCGCGGGTGTGGTTGGGAAAGAGACAGGAGTACGTGCGCCGTGCATGCACCTCTTCTCTTCGTGCACGTTCCCCACCTATGTGGGTGTGTGTGAG
>NC_041384.1:71351982-71364738 GCF_002162155.2 Triticum dicoccoides | reverse complement strand
ATGAAGAGAGCCATCGAAATTGTGTGTGTGTACAAGTCAAAGATATAGGGCGACTGGCCTACCGAAACGTTATAGGGCACACGTCAAGTTTGTGTGTGGCAGGGAGACATGACTAGAGCGTTCGATGTATCGGTGTGTGTGGGGGGGGAGGGGGGTGGTGGGAGGGGTAGGCAGAGGCCTAACTATAGAGGTAGAACGACTCGTATATGTGTTGAGAAGGAGAGACCCAACTATGTCTTGAGAGAGATCGGTCGACATCCATACATAACTGAAGGACGGGAAATATGATGGGAGAGAGAGAGGAGAGAGAGAGAGGGAGGGAGAGGGAGGGAGAGGGGTAGAGTGCTGGATGGGTGATGGAGTTGCTTCTCGAAGATGGTGGGAGAGGCATACTAGAAAAACTGAGGGTGGAACTGCAATGTTATCAATAAGAGTGGGGATGTGTTTCTGTGTGTGCCTGTGCGTGATAGATATGCCGGGACACATTCATGGATGATGAAGGGGAACCATGTGTTTGGTAAGCAAACCTAACTAGATCAATAGATCAATTGTAGTTTGTCGGATGAAGGGAGCGACACAACTAATGAGGTAGATCGATTGACGTGTGGGTAAAAACGAGTTATAAGGACCTAGCTAGCTATATGTATAGCGAGAGATCGGTCGGTGTACGTCCATTTGTTAGAGGCTAATAAGGCCCAGCGAGATGGATAGACAGAGAGAATGAAGCTAGGAGGTGGTGCGAGAGGCCCAACTACTAGCTACATAGGGGAGGAGTGTGCGGTGGTGAGAGAGCGATGAAAAGAGGGGCGAGAGTTTACATGTGTGTCTGACCATATGAGAGACACGAGGCAAGGACACATAAAGGAGGAGATTGAAGGTGTGTTTGTATGTTGTAGGCAGGCATCGCTGGAGAGGTTTATCGATCGGTGTGTGTCGGAAAGGAGTTGTGGAGACTCTGGGAGAACGACCTAAAGAAAAAAATGAATGTGCTCGGTGGATAGAATGCCGAGGGAGGGGGAGGGCGAGGAGGGCGTGTGCATGCACGAGAGAAAGTTGTGGTAGCTACAAAGGTTAGAGGATTGTGTGGGTGTAAGAGACTAACAAAGATCATAATTTGATATGAAAGAGGATTCATATATTTGAATAGGAGATCATAGTGTTTTAAACATTGCATGCATGAATATAGCGGTGATACACATGCTGTGCACATGTTATACCATAATGTGATAATGCATGGTGTTTGCAACTCACAGCTAAATGCCGAACAATCTAAACCATACTATACATCAAACAATCTCACATTTTATTTGAATTTGTGATAATGTGTGGCGTTTGCAGCTTACAACTAAATATCGAACAATCTAAACAATACTATATATCGAACATTCTCACATTTTATTTGAATTTGTGGTAATGTGTGGTGTTTGCAACTCACATCTAAATACTTGTATGCGTAGGGGGCGGGGCACCATACATAATGTGATAGACACATTATACATATGAGACATGGTTTAGATTATGAAGATCTAGCTAGAGCTAGAAATGTAATGTGATTTGAAATCAAAATAAAGTGGATTCAAAAAATCTAGTTCGAGTTCATATAGTACACATAGTTCATATGTAACTCGAGACTAATCATGTGGTGTGCTGTGAAGATAATACACAAACGATGGTTTAACTTGACAATAATGATGATTGTAGACCTTATTAAAACAGAGAAACGAATTCAAATGCTTTGACTTCACAACAATCATTACTGTACATCTTATTCAAATAGAGAAACGAATTCAAATTTAGTTCATATTGAAGCGGTAGTATATACGTTTGGAATGCACTAAAACGTTCATTTTAGTAGTAAGTTGCATGCATTATACACGTAGCGAAATATTTTAATTGAACATAACATGAATTCAAAGTTTTGAATGACATTTGTAGGGCGCATTGATTTGGTACAGTACATGTTAGGCTTGTCCGGAAATTTCAACCCGCGCCTTGTTAACCCGAAATATTTAAGATATATCTTTGTCTCGTTGTGCTCCAACAACTCCCTCCATCTCAACCCGCGCCTTGCTATTCCGAAATTACAACGCGCGCGAAGACTCCCACCTCCTATGAAATCCCCACACACAAAATACCCGTGGTACCCCCGAACCGAAAGAACCGCCTCAAATCGGTGGGGGTACTTTCGTAACTTACCCCACATTTCAGACAATCGCGTCTGTAAGCCATGGTTCCCCACTGCCATCCCATCCGCCCACCCATTCGTACACCGAGGCCGTGAAAACCCGCGATGAAACCCCACACCCTGCTCCGTCCGCCACCCAGCCGGAGCCTCTTCCCCGACGACGTCGTCCACAGCAACACCTCGACGTCCCTCATCCATCGTACCGGATGAGGATCCGTCATCGATCTCATCGTCCCGCCGGTTCAGCCACCCTGTCCTCCACCTCCAAGGAGCTGCCCCAATGTTCCCCTCATCTTTCGCGCCACCTCCATTCCCACACCACCGTCTTCACCTGCACCACCGGAAGAGCATCATCATGATCGTTTCCTCGGATGAAGCTGCGGCCTAATCGGCGCCACCAAAGAGGTTGTACACTAATCACCGCATTTTCTTCTTGATTCGATCTCACGATGCTGCCGGCGCTCGGTCCCGAGCCGACAAGGCGCGGCTCCATCCACGGCGGCGTCGCCGGCCACTTCCTCCACGGCGTCGCTCCCTCGGCGGCGACGTCCATATTAGTAGGACAGCTGCTGCTTTAGCTCTCGCTCGCGCTGCTGCTCTTCTCTTGCTCTCGGTCCCCTGCCTGGTCTGCTCTTGCTATTGCTCTTGCTCGTGCTGCTGCTCTCACTCTTGCTCTTGCTTGCGATGCTGCTCCGATTTAGCTACACTTCACTCCGATGCCGCCGGGGTGAAGGAAGAACCAGCCGCAGTGGGGAGGGGGGCTCGCCGGAGAGGTACCCCACTATCTATCTTAGGGTTCAGGATGGGGGCGGTGGTCGCCGGCGGTGGCGGGGCGTTGGCGGGGCGGTGGCGTGGGGATCGCCGGAGAAAAAGCTCGGCACGGGGGGCCTAGAGGGATGGCCGGGGCGGCAGTGGACCGGCGGTGGGGAGTGTTTTCGGGGCGGGCGGGGCGGCGCACCGCGGGCGGCGGGGGGCTGCTGTTTGGCCTGCTCAGGGGGGTGGAGGTTGAAGATGAACCGCATGCCCTTGATTTCATATCCAACGGCTGCAAAATCGACTAACCAGAGATGAAAAAGTCAGTCGACCGACGTGTAGCCTCACCTTGCTAGTGCGTCCAGTTTCGACAGCAAAATTCAGTTTCGACAACAAAATTCAGTTTTGACAGTTAAGTTCAGTTTCGACAGTTAAGTTCAGTTTCGACAGTTAAATTCAGTTTCGACAGTTAAGTTCAGAGATGAGCGGCTGATGTATTTTACATCTAGCACTTTGTAGTTATGTATTTTACGTCATGTATTAGAGATGCTATTAGAAATCCACTCTGGTTAACATTGTTCGTTGTCTCTCTTGTCCTGCTTCAGCCTCGGCATCGTACAACTCTCCGGAGCTGCTCTAATGAGGAAACCCTCCATCACAGTGGAGCAGTACCTCGGGCTCCATCTCCAGACGCCTAAGATCTTCTTCCCCTCCTTCGACAGCCAAGTCAGCCGGAGCATCCTCACCGGCCAACCCATTCACGCTGAGATCGACATGGCTTCGCCAAAGAGGTTGTACACTTGTTGCATCTCTTTTTTACTCTACATGTTATATATATTGTCCACTGAGCACACACATTTTTTCCTTTAGTCTTGAAAGAAAAAATGTAGGAATTTTAATTTTCACTTGTCCTCCTTTTCAAATTCCTATTCATGAAGCACAAGACTAAGAGATAGTAGCATAATAGCATTATAACAGTACATTTTCTTGTGGTTTGACTTAATCTCACCATGCTTCTTTGCATCCTATGATCTTCCAATTGTTGTGAATCAAACACCCTGATTGGCAGAAATCCTGTGTTTTAAAATTCTCTGTTTTGCACGTGCATTCCTATCCTATTCCTGTCTATTTCCTATCCCTGCATTGTTGTAATCCTCCAATTCAAAGGAGCCCTTACAGAATTACTTCTCTTACAGATAGTTGTCAAAGAAAACCTTGCGTGGTTTGTCCCACTCCTGCTGCGCCATCGTCCACCCCAGCTCAGCTGCTCCAACGACAGAAGGGTCCAGCACAGCAGGGATCCGGCCTCCAGACTGTCTTTCGCCACCTCAGATCTTCTTCCCCACCGCTGGCAGCCATGAAAATTGCACTACCATCATCAACCGAGCACATGACCTCGAGGACTACACGGGTCCTCAAGAGAGGTCGCACTCTTTCGTGTCTGCTTACGTTATGCATCGCTTAATGTTACATGCTACTTTATCGTCCTGTTCACCGATTAGACTCTAAGTCAGCTCCAAACTAATGGTCAAACTTGAGTTTTTAAATGGTTGTGGGGTACATATCGGGGCCGCTATCAACAGTATCTATCTACTATCTAGTTAATCTCTGATGTCTACTATGAGTTTCATGTTGAGTGGGAAACAAACAGTAAAGAAGCCATTATCTGTATTTTTTAACTGAAGCCATTATCTGCCTGCTATTATTGGTTTTGGGTCTATCCACAGGTTGCTACCATCACTCTGGATTTCTGCATGCACTCCTTACATAATCTCACTATGTTTTATTCCTATGCATGACGGTTATTGTAAACAATGGAATTGAACATGTAGAGCAAAAGATACGAGCCTTGTGTGGGAATAAAATTTCATGCAGACGTTGCTCCATGGTAGGCTCAAAGGCAGCCCCCCTCCACGCATTTCGGGATTGTAATCGAGAGGAAGATATCTGTTCTGAGGGGGATTCAGAAGGAGAAGACAACTCCTATTTACCCCCTGAGGTCTTCGCTCAAACTTGGCATGTTGATGTTGGTTATATCATGCATATGGTGTCTTGCATTGCTTACTTTATACATCAAATATGTCATCTCTTCGTTTAGACATCCTTTGTGCGAATGCCATCTGTTTAGTTTATTCATCGTTTATGTGAATTATGCAACACCATCTTGTTTAGCCAGGCATCATATATGTGAATTTTGCAATGCCATCCTGCTTAGCCAGTCATCTTATATGTAAATTATATCAGGCCATCCTTTTTTTCCATTACATATTACATTTGTCAACAATGTTATTACATTCAACTGCTCTTCGTGTGCATCAGCCATTTGACACGGTGATGGCAAATTCTAGAGTGAAAACAAGGTCTTCAGAGCAGACTATGCTATCTGACGAAGCGCATATCTCGCTGGTTACGGATAGCTCCTTAGAGGAGGATGCAGAGACACATGACCTATTCCCCCCCGAGGTGTATGCTCTAACTTGGCAGGGTTATGTTGCTCATATCATGCGTATGGTGTCTTGCATTGCTATGTCATTTGATTAGTTTAGACATGCTTTCTGTGAATGCCATCTGTTTAGTGTCTAATTACCATATATGTGAATTATGCATTGCCATCTTGTTGCAAGATATTATATATGTGAATTATACAATGCTATCTTGTTGCAAAGGCATTATATATGCGAATTATGCAATGCCATGCTGTTTAGCCAATCATCATGTATGTGAATTATATCATGCTATCATTTTTTTGTATTATGTGTTCCATTTGGCGACAACATTTGTATATTCAACTACTCTTCCTGTGCATCAGCCATTTGAAGCGGTGATGGAAGTATCTGGAGTGAAAACAAGGTATTCAGAGTAGACAATGCTACCTGCTGAAGCAGACATCTTGCTGGTTACAGAGAGCTCCTCAGAGGAGGATTCAGAGATTGATGACTAGTCCTATTTTCCCCCTGAGGTCTGTGCTCAAACTTGGCAGGGTTATATTACCCATGTCATGCATGTTGTCTTGCATTGCTTAGTTTTTACATCATATATGGATTGCCATCTGCTTACTTGCTTACTATATAAATCATATATTTGAATTATATCATGCCATCATGTTTACATAGTACATACACATCATCTATCTGAATTATGGCATGGCAACCCATTTAATAAAGACATCATATAGTTATATCATCTCATCCTGTTTAGTGTTTACAGTCATCATATTTTGAATTATGGCATTCTATCCGTGAATGTATGTGAATTATGGCATGCCAACCTATTTAATAAACACATTATATAGTTATGTCATGTCATCCTGTTTACATAGTCTCATATTTTGAACTATGTCTTTCCATCTTTTTTAGTTAGCCATCATAATGTGAAATTGTGTCATGCTATCCTGTTTAGTTAGCCATCATATATGTGAAATTGTGTCATGCTATCCTGTTTGGTTAGACAACATAAATATGAATTATTTCATGCCCTCTTTTATTCCGCACTATCCATTGCACCTGTCTATCATACAATGTCTATACTTTCAATTACTTTTCTTGTTTATCAGCCATTTGAATTGGAGAGCGTGATGGCAGTATCTAAGGGAGTAACAACACGGTCTTCAGAAAAGATAGTGCTACCAGTTGATGCAGATAGAACCCCGGTTGTACTTTCCCAAGGACCAGATCCACCACACATAACCCACACTCTCGCAGATTGTACCCCTACCCAGTTAGACAGAGAACCAGCTACACCCCTTCTAACCCCAACCCCGGCAGATAGTAACCCAGTTCCAGTTGACACAGCACCGTCTCCACCATAGAGCACCCAAACACGAGCAGTTAGTAAGGGAACTGCAGTGCCCAAAGCACGAGAACCACCACTCCGAACCCCAACTCAACACTTAAAGGAGAAGAAGATTCGTTCTCAGGTCAGGTTCTATAGCTATGGTTCATACTCCTTTGCTCTTGCATGACTGTATTTACTCATACCAACTATTTTCAAATTTGAAGGATGGAATTGAAACTCCAATGGCACAACAGGTATGTTTTAAACCTCTTTCTTTAACTGGTTTGCTGTTGTAACTCGCTCTATGTTGATTTCAGTTTCAATTGAATAAACAGTTATGTTCTCATGTCATGCACATTACAAGTGTTGTTATTACTCTATAGTTACCCACACTTATATTCTGTCTATTCTGCTTTGTCTTGAACAAATATTATTTGAACTGTGTCTCTATCTTGATTTGGAAACAAAAACTAGAATGGTATAGACCATAAAGTGACCATGGTACATAGATATATGTTTGTTTCATGCTGTTATCCTATCCACTTTACTACTGAACTCATTTACCAAAATGAGTTTCATATACAACATGGTAAACATGTGATGTGTCTGCTTGTTTCTCTTTTATAATGCAGACAAAATATTGGAGAACAGTACCGCGTTATCCAATGGTAAAGGAAGTAATGCAGATAAGGTTCAAGATAGTGAGACATCCCTGTTGGTCTCCAAGAAAGCTGATAAAAACTATCTTGACGACAGTGAGGGAACCCAAAAGTCATGTCTTGATGTAGTGTTCGAGTTACTGGCCACTACTGCTGGCACAAGCTCTTCGAACTCGCTGCCTAAATCAGTTCGTCTTCTTGAGTCTCAACTTCAAGTTGAAAGACATCGATCAGATGTGCTGCGACAGGAAGCTGAAGGACTGGGGAAGTCCCTGCAGAATTCAGATGCATATTTTCTGGTGCAACAGCAAGCGCTGGAGGATTTAAGCGCCAAACAAGAGAAAGTTAATAAGCTTGCTAAGCATCTTGCCAGCATTATGGGTACCCAGGATATTGTTTCTTGAGATCTTCTGAAGTGGTTTCAGTTCTGGATTTGTTTTGCTGTGGCGTTTATTTGTGCTGGTCGCCAACTTTGATAACCAGTGTATATGATATGCTACTTTGTTCCCTATATTTGCACTGGTGGTGAACTTTGATGCCCAATGGATGTAATATGTGTAATAGCCGTGATAGCCTAGCGTTAGTTGCTTGCTTATTTATTTCCTTGTTGTCTTGTTTATTTGTTTGCTTGTAGTCATTGTAGTTCTTTTTCCGCGGTTAGCTAGTGGCTGCAATAACCTATATTTTAAAACTAGGCCACAGTAACCATGGGCTAATATTTACTGTAGTGACACTAGGCCTCCTTCTGGCCGTAGAAACAGTGGGCCTTCTACGGGCCGTAGAAACAATGGGCCTTCTATGGGCCGTAGAAACAATGGGCTTTCTGCGGGCCGTATTATCAATGGGCCTTATACAGGCCGTATAATCGATTGGCCAAACATGGGCCAAACAGACCGCATTATGGCCGTAAATGGGCTGGAGTTGGAATCGTCCGTTCATGGGTCGACCATAACGGGCCATCATTAATAGGACGTATTTGATGATGCTATGAAATCGGCCCAACGTATTAACGGACCACAAACGGGCCGACTGTAACCACGGGCTGAATTTAGCCCACAAGCAGAAAATGACAGTAACAGGCCGTAAGTAAACGAATGCTAGAAATGAGCCCAAGAATAAATGGGCTCTTAGAAGGCCGAAAGATAACATGGGCTGGAAACGGCCCAACGGAATAACGGGCCGTTAATGGGTATAAAGTGATACACTGTTCATTATGGGCCAGTTTCACCACGGGCCGTTAATGGGTGTAAAGTGATACGTTGTTCATTACGGCCCAATTTCTCCACGGGCCGTTAGTAGGCCAAGAGTTACATAGGGCCTCATATGGGCCGAAAGACGTCATGGGCCATACATGGGCCAGAAGTGAAAACGGGCTAGAATCATATTGGATGGCCCAGATGACGCTACTGGGCCTAATTCGGATAGGGTGTAACGGGCCTTGGGTTAGCGGGCTGTAAATGGGATATATTCGAACAAGTCGTTAACAGGCTTTCCATGGGCCGGCCCACCAGCTTTTGACCAAGTCAAATGGGCCGACCTTTTCACAGGAATGGGCCTCTGTTGGGCCGTGCCACGTGTCGACGTATCATAGGCGGCTTCCGTCCAATGAGTGGTTGACATCTGTCCCAACGATGAGCCGACACGTGTTTCCTCCAGCCAATGATGATTTTACACGTGGAAAATCCCCATTGGTCAGGGCTGTTAACGGGTTATCGAATCCAAAACCTGACCCGATAGCTTAACGGCGTTCCGTTACGGTGGATGCCATGTGTCGGTCACCCTTGACGAAAGCACTTCTGTGACACGCGATTTATCGTCATGGAAGTGGACACTTCCGTGATGATAATTTTGGTAATGTCATGGAACACTTGTACGACAACACAGGTATGACTATCTTGATTCTGTCATAAATTTGTCATGGATGTACATGCATGACAAAAAAAGCGACCTACTATGACAAACACGTATCATCACGGAAGTGTATTTTTTTGTAGTGCTTGTTCTTCTCCATCTCTAACATGAACTCTGCCAACGAAGGCTGGTTGGGAGGATCATCATCCCTACCATCTCCGTGGTTCCGGCTACGAGCAATAGAACTTCGGTTAACTGGCGACATCCTCAAGAACCAACCAAGGAAACAAAGGATGGATTCAGCATCATCATAAGGATGTAGAATATAGTACAAGGAAAATACTATCTCTTGAACTCCTAGGACAATTCCGGCAGCATAACGGCAGTAAAATGCTCAAAATGAGACATCCTGCAAAGGATGGGGTAGTACCATACTCAACATCATCACTCAAGGTTCTGAGATATTACTTAACAAACTACACCGGAAGTACTTGAAACTGGAATATGACTCTGATCAACCAATCCTAAGAGACTACGGAGTAGTAACACATGATCCTGATAGACGGAAGAGAAAGCCTAGTTCTTTAACCCCGTAGGAAAGATAGGACAACTCAGATCAGAAGGCATGAGGTATAAGGAGTAAAAAGAGCCTTACGTTCCCTTCCACAATCAATTCCCTTATATAACTAAAGAATTTCTAGACTCAACTTCGACTAGGCTGGCTTGGTAATCCTACAGGCAGTCAGGCTCTGATACCAAAGCTGTCAGGACCCCGATTCTAAGTCACACCGATCTAGCATGTAACACCTCATATCACTTTGCGGCCTCACGCACGGTATTCCCATGGGTGTCGCCTTACCATGGCCCGGGACCATTTGCGCCTTTTGGCTCACGTATATGATAGTATCGCTAGCATCCATATGACAGAGAACCCGGGCCGACATGACTAGTCGTGAACCCAAAGTGGCACTGACTTACAGGGACAGGCATACATGAAACAACATCAAGCATGTCGGTCAGCAGCGTGTGAATCTGGGCTGTAGCAACTGGGCTAACAGGACTCCGGGAACCCGGGCTGTAGCAGGCTAGGCAGGAGTCCGGATGTCACCACATGACATTTCCCCGAAGGGACAGACACAGGAACGATGTGAATCACATGCCGGCCAGTCTAAGTGTTCTGGAGCAGTAGTGCTGGGCTAGCAGGACTCCGGTAAACCGGGCTGTAGCAAACTACCATGGCTCGGTGGAAGCACTAGACTACATTTCCCCATAAGAGAGGCTACCAAGGATAGACAACTAGGTTGTCGGATCCCACACATAGCAATACACGTTACACGTATGGACAACATGCAAGTATGTGCTGTACAACATGGCATCACAACATAATGCAAACTCATATAGATAAAGGCCCAAAAGAGCCACATAGCATTAATACAAACAGAGGTCTCATGACCCATCATTCAGAGCGTACAAGCAACAGAAGCATTACATGTCTGAGTACAGACAACTGCAAAAGAAAAAGGCTGAGAAGCCTGACTATCTACAAGACCCTCCAAAGGGTACAAGATCATAGCTGAGGTAACAAGCTACTCGTCGAAGTCCAAGCGGTACTACTAGTGAGACAGATGTCTCACCTGCAAAGCATAAATAAGCAAACGTGAGTACAAAGGTACTCAGCAAGACTTACATCAGATCCTATCATACATGCATTTGTATCAAGAAGGTAATGTGGGGTTTAGTTGCAGCAAGCCAGCTTTGACTCAGTGGCTATCCTGTTTTACGACTACGAGAAACTTCTTTGAGGTGAGGCAGCACACACGAGTTCACTAATCACCACATCAATACACTACTATGGATTCATCCCCGTCTCTCTATGAGAATGCCATCCATAGCACTCACACTTGTCTTGAGCATTTTAGAGTATCCACTTTAAGTTGTCTATGTACCACATAAGCATCCAAGAAGTCCATAACCAGGACATGGTTATCTGAATAGATCATGATAACCCTGCAGGGCTGTACTTCTTCACACAAGCTCTCACCACTTATCACCATGTACACGTCATGTATCTCAGCAACCTTCAAGCGGAAGCCTGGCGAGGGTGTCAGCCACGACCTGACTAACCACACAAGACTCTAGTCCAAGTTTATCGCCTATTCGGGTTCCATCCGCAAGGAGATCCGGCTAAGGTTTCGCTCACGGCCCCAAACGATGTGAGCAGGGTTACCAAGCCCACCACCCGGGTGCCACTTGGTACACCGTGCCACCTGTGCCTAGTCTGTCCGAAGCCCACCCTGCCGGGTGCCACTTGGTAGAAGAAAAACACTTCCTACAAACACCGGAAACTAGTTGCGACTCCTGGACAAAGACCAAGTCAGTTAATAAGTCGAGAGGGGTCGAGTTACCAGAACCCAATGTGTGGTAGTATCTAGTCATTGGACAACATACACAGAACTCAGTTCTTAGGGACGGTTCTAGTGAGACAACCCACCATGTACTCCTACATGGCCTCTCACCGCTACCTTTACCAAATCATGTTCACACACTTAACTCTCAACATCAGAACATAGCACTGTACTCCAATTCATTCCCAATGAATCAGACTTGACATTCTCTAAGCAATAGCAGGCAATGCATGGTAGGAACATGACATGGCTCAATCAACTCCTACACATGCTAGTGGATTTTAACTATTTACTGTGGCAATGACAGGTCATGCAGAGGAATGGGTTCAACTACCGCAACATAAAGTAGAAGCTGAATCATTGTTGTCCTAATGCAATAAATGAGAGCAGGAGCGAGAGAGTAGGATTGTATCGAAATGAACAAGGGGGTTTCCTTGCCTGGTTGTAACATCCCAAATTTTCAATTTGGAATGTTATACACTAGATCATGATGCATAACATATTTTTCATGCATTTTGGTTGATCCTAGAAATTTCACGCAACTCAAGGACCCTCGGAGAGAGTTGGAAATTTTGTTATTTTCATATTTGAGAGTTTTCTCAAATTTCGAAAAAGAGGATCATTTGATTTATTTATTTCATCTTCAATTATTTTTCCGATATAAAAAATATATAAGAGAGGGAATAATATGACTTTCCCAAAATTTAGGAAAAAATGAAGATTTAATGAATAAATCAAATTTTGGTTTTGCCGGAGTTTTTGTTCGCGTTTTATTTGGATAGGAAAAAATTGCGTGTTTTCAAAAATTGCATTTTAGGTCCGGAGTAAAGTTCATTTTGTTCGACTCATTTTTAGGAGTCGGGGAAAATTTACCTTAGGAATTTTGGAGCCCGTTTAGTTGTCTTTTCTTTTGTTTTTCTGTGCGCGTAACCGTTAAAAAAAACCGCAGCGCCTTGGGCCAAGGCCCAGCCAGCAGGTCGGCCGGCCAGGCCCCCGCCCCGCGCGCGCCAGGCGCCAGGCGCCAGCGCCCCAGGCCGCCGCCTCTCGCTCGAGCCGAGTCCCAGCGGGACTCTGGCCACCGTAGCCCCCCCTCTTTCCTTTGTTTCCTTTTCCTTTTCCTACTCTATTT
>NC_041384.1:71344668-71351728 GCF_002162155.2 Triticum dicoccoides | reverse complement strand
AAAACCCCAAGCCCCCTCTCCTCCTAAGCCGCAGCAAGCAGCAGCGCGCAGCCCTAAGCCGCCGCCTTAGCCGCGCCGCCCCGCGCCTAAGCCGCCGCCGCCGCCCTTAGCCGCCGCCTCCTAGAGCCCGCCTCTCGAGGTAGCCGCACCTCTCTTTTTCTTCCCCGGTTCGGTTTTTCTTAAAAGAACCATTCCATTTCTTTTCCGGTTTCTTTTTCGGTTTTTCGTTTCGGTCTTTTTCTCCGAAAACCCTAGATCGGTTTTCGTTCTTCTTTCGGACCGTTCGTCTCAACGAACGTGATCACCGATTTTCTCCGGTTAACGACGCCTGTTCGTCTAACCGTTCATCTCTTTCTTTTCGTCGGATTTATTCCGCGATCGCGATCTCAGATCCGATCTTCGTTCTAGTCTTTCTTCTTGCTCGTTTATCGGAATCAGGTGATTCAAGCGCCTGGAGTTTCGTTTCGAAACCGCCGTTCCGTCTAATCAACTTAAACAAGTTTTTGCCCTGGTAAAATTTGACCTAGTTTCAACTTGCTAGAACCGAGTTGTTTTCTTCCGCCGTTTGTTTTTCCGTTTCTTGTTCGGTTCGTTCTTTCTTTGCAACCGGAGTTCTTGAGTTGAACTTTCTGGTTCGTTCTCTTGTTCGAGTTTTACCTGTGCATTAGATGAGTACTTATTGTGTGCTTGTTGTTTGTCTGCGTTAGATCACCCGGATTGCGCCGCTTGTTACTTCGAAACCCTAGGTCTCGCGGATCATCAGCAAGGCAAGTAACACTTTGATCATACCTTTTCTACAACCCAGTTTTATTGCATTAGATCAATCCTCTCACATTGCATGATTAGGATCTAATTAAACTGTGGGATGGGAAGTAGATGAGGTAGTACCTATTACCTGTATTACTATGAAACATTTGGGAGTTACTTCTACGTTTGCTATTTATGCCATGCTATGCTAGTAGACGTGGATTGGGTGAGTGATATCCATGACAGATGTGAGTTGATAATTTTAATGGTTTATCTAAGGTGGCAACTTAAACACACATCTGGGTGGATTGAGGCACCTGATGTCTATCAGGACTTGCCTGTTTTATTTTGGACCGCCACCCAGGCTCAAAGGGATCATAAGATCTTTCATGCTAGAAACTTCCGTGTGCAGCCACATGCTACTATGGGCTCTGGCATAGTTGACTAAGTTGTGCGAACTCTTACGGGGTGTACTAGCAGATGTAGGGGTTGTAGGTGGTACGGTCTACCACACATGTAAGGTGCTAGTGCTTCTGAAAGACTATGTCTCGGTCATCCGTTTCTCAAACACCATGTAGTGCGAGAAAACAAATGGAGGCGATCGAGTCATGTGGGGAAAAGTGCGCAAACCTCTGCAGAGTGTACAAACTAATCATGATTAGCCGTGTCCCCGGTTATGGACAGCTTGAGTATCTAGTACTTGAATATCATGTGAATCTCATCATGTTACTCTAATTAATATTGTTGGGTTTTAATTGTTCACTTAATTAGGATCGGAATGCTGTCAACCATTCTCGATGTTTAACAACCACCATGATAGTTAAATAAATTTATTCCTTTGCAGTAGGGAAAAACTGGCTTTACGCAAAAGTGTAACCATAGAGCTTTCCACCAGCCATATATGCATGTAGTATAGCTGTTTCATTCCATTACTCTCTATGTGTTACATTGCCAGCATATTCCATGTGCTGACCCGTTTTCGGGATGCAACTTTCATGTTGCAGACTTTTCAGACGACGTGTAAGTTGCTTTTAGGTCATGGCCCTATACTCAGTGATGCCGTTGGAGTTGATGGACCCATTTATCTTCCAAGTCTTCCGCTGTTATCGTTATTAGATGTCCTTAATCCATATTTATTGTAATAAGTTCTCTTTTGAGACAACGATGTAATAAGTGTGTGATTGCCACTCTGCTATAAATCCTTCATGTACTGTGTGGTGTCAGCATTACTGATCCAGGGATGACACCTGAGCACAGAGCACTTGATCCATTCGGGTCGCGTCGCTACAGAGATGGTATCAGAGCACACGCTGACTGTAGGACACGACCACTAAGTTAAAGCCATAGATCACCATTCTCTTCTCATTTTCTAAACTCCTCATCCTTTCTACCCTTTTAGGATGACGAACGCGAAGATTAAGTACGCTCAACCGGATGAAGGCACACCTTTTGGATTCCACTTGAAGGAAGTTACCAGATACCTGGACATTGGATTACCAAGCTTCACGGGAACCTTCAACGCCACTCTGCCTGAAGAGGAGCGCTGGAAGATTCAAACTCACGTTCCGGGAAGGACATTCGCACCAACCACAAAGCCCATAGATAGTGTTTTCAATGCACCAACCTGGAGTCTGGGAAGGAGCATGGTAGCTCATATCACCATAGGACGCATTGGAGAAGTTTACCAAGAAGACCTCAAGGACACTATCTACCAGATTTGCGGACGCCGAGATGAACAATGGGAGTTAGTCAGCACCAAGAAGGATAGATCCATTGCATCTTTCATCCAGGTGTTAAACCAACACATTCGACGCCACGAGAACCAGATGTGCAATGATATGATAGAGTTGAAGAATGCAAAGGCAAGGATCATCGAGCTAGAAGGAGAACTGAAGTCTACACACAAGGACTACATGGACGAGATCGTAGCTCTAGCTAGGCACAATTGCGATCTTAAGCAGGAGATTGAAGAACTCAAGAGGAAGTTAGCATCCCAGGAGGAAGGCGAGTACGTCGCATGTCCGGACAACTACATCATCATCGACGACACCGATTCGGATCCAAGTGAACCCGACTTTGAAGACGAAGCTGGAGCAGATATCATGGAGTCTTCCACCGGTTCAATTTTCTAGATGACCACCAGATAGTAGTAGTATTCCCCCATGTAAACATTATAGTTTGAGCACTTTTGCGATAGTTAGACCGTTTGTAAGCCCTTGTTTGTTTGAATGAAGTGATTTTGTGTGCATTTGCTCATGTGCATTGGGGTAGTGTTTTCTCCTTAGGCCCTCCCTCTATTCTTAAATCTCGTCTCTTCTAAACCCTCAGATGCCTCCAACCCAAGCCCTTAGGACACCCATGTTAGTAAGCTCACCAGGAGCGGAGTTTATGGCTAGACGATGGTGTGATCGGTTACCATTAAGGATTGGTAACTATGTGTTTCCCTCAGACCTAATAGTATTGGAATCTCAAGGATTGGATGTGATATTAGGCATGGATTGGTTGTCGGTGTATGGAGGAAACATCGATTGCGCCAGTAAGACAATTTTGCTTACCACACCAGAAGGAAGAAGGATCAAGTATGTATCCCGGCATGTGCCAAACAGGACACAAGTAAACTGCCTAACAGGAGTTGTGCAAGAGGAAGTACCAGTGGTGAAGGATTTTCCTGATGTATTTCCTGAGGAATTACCAGGCATGCCACCGGATAGAGACATTGAGTTTTTGATTGAGTTATTGCCAGGTACAGGCCCAATATCGAAGCGACCGTACCGGATGCCAGCAAAGGATTTGGTGGAAATTAAGAATCAGATTAAGGAGTTATTGGATAAAGGTTAGATTCGCCCAAGTTCTTCGCCTTGGGGATCACCCGTACTTCTAGTGGAAAAGAAGGATGGATCATTAAGGATGGTTGTAGATTATCGGGGATTGAATGAAGTAATCATCAAGAACAAGTACCCACTGCCAATGATCAATGATCTGTTTGATCGGTTGCAAGGAGCTAAAGTGTTTTCCAAGATCGATTTGCGATCAGGGTACCATCAATTGAAGATTCGAGTGCAGGACATACCTAAGACAGCATTCACCACAAGATATGGACTGTATGAGTATACCTTTATGTCATTTGGATTGACTAACGCTCCTGCCTATTTTATGAACCTGATGAACAAAGTGTTTATGGAGTTTTTGGATAAGTTCGTCGTAGTGTTCATTGATGACATCCTGGTTTATTCAAAGAATGAAGAGAAGCATAAGGAACATTTGCGTTTGGTTTTGGAGAAACTAAGGGAACATCAGTTATACGCCAAATTCAGCAAATGTGAGTTTTGGTTGAAGGAAGTTGGATTCCTCAGACACGTTATATCCAGAGAAGGTATAGCAGTTGACCCCACTAAGGTTGAGACCGTAACCGAATGGGAATCGCCAACGACAGTTGGAGAGATCCGGAGTTTTCTTGGACTCGCAGGATACTACCGGAGGTTCATTGAGAACTTTTCAAAGATTGCAAAGCCTATGACTGAATTGTTGAAGAAGGATACTAAGTTCAATGGACTGAGGAGTGTGAGGCTAGTTTCCAGGAGTTGAAGAAATGTTTGGTTACCTCACCAGTATTGATTTTGCCAGATCAGACCAAGGATTATGAGGTGTATTGCGATGCTTCACGTCGAGGACTTGGAGCAGTGCTTATGCAGGAAGGGAGAGTTGTTTCGTATGCTTCACGACAACTGAAGCCTCATGAGTTGAATTATGCCACGCATGATTTGGAGTTAGCAGCCGTAGTGCATGCATTGAAAACGTGGAGACATTTCCTCATTGGAAATCATTGTGAGGTGTACACGGATCACAAGACTTTGAAGTACATTTTCACGCGGAAGGAGTTGAACCTCAGACAAAGGAGATGGTTGGAGCTCATCAAGGATTATGACATGAGATTGCATTACCATCCCGGAAAAAGCTAATGTAGTAGCTGACTCATTGAGCCGTAAGAGTCATGTCAACACCCTAGTGACGGGGAAAATACCCAAGGAGTTAGCAGAAAACCTTCGTGAGCTATGTTTGGAAATAGTTTCGAGAGGCTATTTAGCAACATTGGAGATTCAGTCAACATTGATGGATAAGATCAGAGAAGCTCAGAAATCTGACAAGGAGATTGCTGCTATAAAAGAGAAATTGAGCGAAGGAAAAGCAAAGGGATTTCGTGAGGATGAGCACGATACCCTATGGTTTGAGGACCGTGTTTATGTGCCAAATGACCTGGAGATCAGGAAGTTGATTTTGCAAGAGACACATGATTCACCGTATTCGATTCACCCAGGGAATACCAAGATGTCTTTGGATTTGAAGGAAACATTCTGGTGGACCGGAATGAAAAAGGATATTGCAGCATATGTAGCAGTTTGTGACATATGTCAGAGAGTAAAAGCAGAGCATCAGAAGCCAGCAAGACTGCTACAACCATTGCCGATACCCGAATGGAAGTGGGATAAGATAGGCATGGATTTTATCACAGGATTACCCAGGAAAAAATCAGGCTATGACTCAATATGGGTAGTAGTTGATCGTTTGACGAAGGTAGCACATTTCATTCCAGTTAAGACCACTTACACCAGTGCTAAGTTGGCGAAGATATACATGACTAGGATCATTTGTTTGCATGGAGTTCCGAGGAGTATCGTATCAGATAGAGGAACCCAATTTACCTCAAAGTTTTGGAAGCAGTTTCATGAGACTTTAGGTACCAGACTAGAGTTCAGCACAGCTTTTCATCCGCAGACAGATGGACAGACCGAGAGAGTCAATCAGATTTTGGAGGATATGCTGAGAGCTTGTGCGCTAGATTATGGATCTAGTTGGGACGATAATTTTCCATATGCGGAGTTTTCTTATAACAACAGTTACCAAACCAGTTTGAGGATGGCACCTTTCGAAGCTTTATACGGAAGGAGGTGCAGGACACCGTTGTCATGGGACGAAGTTGGAGACCATCGATTCTTTGGACCAGATTTGATTAAGGAGTCTGAACAGAAAGTTAAGTTGATTCGCGATAGGCTCAAGGTAGCCCAGTCCAGGCAGAAGAGCTACGCAGATTCTAAACGCAAGGAGATAGTTTACGAAGTTGGAGATAGAGCTTATCTTCGAGTATCCCCACTTCGAGGGATTAAATGCTTTGGAGTTAAGGGGAAGTTAGCGCCACGATTTGTAGGACCATATCGAGTTTTGGAGCGTATGGGAGAAGTGGCCTACAAGTTGGAAATGCCAGAAGGGTTAGCAGGAGTTCATGATGTGTTTCACGTTTCTCAGTTGAAGAAGTGTCACGCGGAGATGGCTGACATACCTTTGAGAGACACAGTGCCATTAGAAGCAACTCAGCTGGATAACAATTTGACCTATGAGGAGAAACCAGTCAAGATCCTCGAGTTTGCCAGCCGAGTTACTCACAGCAAGGTTATCAAGTTTTGCAAAGTTCTGTGGAACCACCACTCAGAGGATGAAGCCACCTGGGAAAGAGAAGAAGATTTGCTCAAGGACCACCCTCACCTATTTTCTAGCCAACCCGAATCTCGAGGGCGAGATTCATCTTAAGGGGGGTAGGTTTGTAACATCCCAAATTTTCAATTTGGAATGTTATACACTAGATCATCATGCATAACATATTTTTCATGCATTTTGGTTGATCCTAGAAATTTCACGCAACTCAAGGAACCTCAGAGAGAGTTGGAAATTTCGTTATTTTCATATTTGAGAGTTTTCTCAAATTTCGAAAAAGAGGATCATTTGATTTATTTATTTCATCTTCAATTATTTTTCCGATATCAAAAAAATATAAGAGAGGGAATAATATGACTTTCCCAAAATTTAGGAAAAAATTAAGATATAATGAATAAATCAAATTTTGGTTTTGCCGGAGTTTTTGTTCGTGTTTTATTTGGATAGGAAAAAATTGCGTGTTTTCAAAAATTGCATTTTAGGTCCGGAGTAAAGTTCATTTTGTTCGACTCATTTTTAGGAGTCGGGGAAAATTTACCTTAGGAATTTTGGAGCCCGTTTAGTTTTCTTTCCTTTTGTTTTTCTACACGCGTAACCGTTAAAAAAAACCGCAGTGCCTTGGGCCAAGGCCCAGCCAGCAGGCCGGCCGGCCAGGCCCCCGCCCTGCGCGCGCCAGGCGCCAGCCGCCAGCGCCCCAGGCCACCGCCTCTCGCTCGAGCCGAGTCCCAGCGGGACTCTGTCCACAGTAGCCCCCCCCCTGTTTCCTTTGTTTCGTTTTCCTTTTCCAACTCTGTTTCTTGTCCCCTACCCCAAGTAAACCCCCCCT
>NC_041384.1:71330304-71344182 GCF_002162155.2 Triticum dicoccoides | reverse complement strand
CAAAACCCCAAGCCCCCTCTCCTCCTAAGCCGCAGCAAGCAGCAGCGCGCAGCCCTAAGCCGCCGCCTTAGCCGCGCCGCCCCGCGCCTAAGTCGCCGCCGCGGCCCTTAGCCGCTGCCGCCCAGAGCCTGCCTCCCGAGGTAGCTGCGCCTCTCTTTTTCTTCCCCGGTTCGGTTTTTCTTAAAAGAACTGTTCCGTTTCTTTTCCGGTTTCTTTTTCGGTTTTTCGTTTCGGTCTTTTTCTCCGAAAACCCTAGATCGGTTTTCGTTCTTCTTTCGGACCGTTCGTCTCAACGAACGTGATCACCGATTTTCCCCGGTTAACGACGCCTGTTCTTCTAACCGTTCATCTCTTTCTTTTCGTCGGATTTATTCCGTGATCGTGATCTCAGATCCGATCTTCGTTCTAGTCTTTCTTCTCGCTCGTTTATCGGAATCAGGTGATTCAAGCGCCTGGAGTTTCGTTTCGAAACCGCCGTTCCGTCTAATCAACTTAAACAAGTTTTTGCCCCGGTAAAATTTGACCTAGTTTCAACTTGCTAGAACCGAGTTGTTTTCTTCCGCCGTTTGTTTTTCCGTTTCTTGTTCGGTTCGTTCTTTCTTTGCAACCGGAGTTCTTGAGTTGAACTTTCTGGTTCGTTCTCTTGTTTGAGTTTTACCCGTGCATTAGATGAGTACTTATTGTGTGCTTGTTGTTTGTCTGTGTTAGATCACCCGGATTGCGCCGCTTGTTACTTCGAAACCCTAGGTCTCGCGGATCATCAGCAAGGCAAGTAACACTTTGATCATACCTTTTCTACAACCCAGTTTTATTGCATTAGATCAATCCTCTCACATTGCATGATTAGGATCTAATTAAACTGTGGGATGGGAAGTAGATGAGGTAGTACCTATTACCTGTATTACTATGAAACATTTGGGAGTTACTTCTACATTTGCTATTTATGCCATGCTATGCTAGTAGATGTGGATTGGGTGAGTGATATCCATGAAAGATGTGAGTTGATAATTTTAATGGTTTATCTAAGGTGGCAACTTAAACACACATCTGGGTGGATTGAGGCACCTGATGTCTATCAGGACTTGCCTGTTTTATTTTGGACCGCCACCCAGGCTCAAAGGGATCATAAGATCTTTCATGCTAGAAACTTCCGTGTGTAGCCACATGCTACTATGGGCTCTGGCATAGTTGACTAAGTTGTGCGAACTCTTACGGGGTGGACTAGCAGATGTAGGGGTTGTAGGTGGTACGGTCTACCCCACATGTAAGATGCTAGTGCTTCTGAAAGACTATGTCTCGGTCATCCGTTTCTCAAACACCATGTAGTGCGAGAAAACAAACGGAGGCGATCGAGTCATGTGGGGAAAAGTGCGCAAACCTCTGCCGAGTGTACAAACTAATCATGATTAGCCGTGTCCCCGGTTATGGATAGCTTGAGTATCTAGTACTTGAATATCATGTGAATCTCATCATGTTACTCTAATTAATATTGTTGGGTTTTAATTGTTCACTTAATTGGGATCGGAATTCTGTCAACCATTCTCAATGTTTAACAACCACCATGATAGTTAAATAAATTTATTCCTTTGCAGTAGGGAAAAACTGGCTCTACGCAAAACTGTAACCATAGAGCTTTCCACCAGCCATATATGCATGTAGTATAGCTGTTTCATTCCATAACTCTCTATGTGTTACATTGCCAGCATATTCCATGTGCTGACCCGTTTTCGGGGTGCAACTTTCATGTTGCAGACTTTTCAAACGACGAGTAAGGTGCTTTTAGGTCGTGGCCCTATACTCAGTGATGCCGTTGGAGTTGATGGACCCATTTATCTTCCAAGTCTTCCGCTGTTATCGTTATTAGATGGCCTTAAGCCATATTTATTGTAGTAAGTTCTCTTTTGAGACAACGATGTAATAAGTGTGTGATTGCCACTCTGCTATAAATCCTTCGATGTACTGTGTGGTGTCAGCATTACTGATCCAGGGATGACACCTGAGCACAGAGCACTTGATCCATTCGGGTCGGGTCGCTACACTGGTAGATCAACAGGGGGGCACTGCTCCTCTGACAGGTACTCTGGATCGGTCTCCGGAGCAGGACCTATCGAGAAGGAATGGTGTCGGCAATCAATACACAATCATATGCAACAATATGATGCATGAACATGGCATGAGTATGTGATGTTGTTTGAGTTAATGCAACTAGCATTCATTTGGTTGAAGTCTATTTGAACCAAAGGTTCAAATGCAACTCCAAAATAAGCCTTTATAAATGCCATAAATGTGTTTTCATATATACAGCATGTATAGGTTGGTTTGTCATGCATGAAAATGGTACAGATATATAGATTGAATTTTTATGATAATTTTTCATATATAACTTATTTCAATCTGAGCTACGGTTGAATTTCTATGAATTTTAGAAGTTTATATCATTTTCTAGATTTTCCTGATTTATTTTTAAACCGGAAAATGATATATTGCGTCAGCATGACAGAGGCATGACGTCAGCGAGTCAACCGTGACTAACCAGGTCAAACCTGACGTGTGGGGTCCACACGTTAGTGACTCAGTTAGTTTACAGTGTTTAATTAGTTGTTAAACTAATCCTAAACTAGAAATTAGCAGGGCCGGGCCCCACATGTCATTGACCCAGTCAACCCACCGGCGTTTAGCTGCCGGCGAGGCAGAATGCGGCGGAGGGGCATGTGATTCGCCTTCCGGCGACCCTTTGGGCGGCGGAGGCCACGGGCGAGGAGCCAGGGCTCGTCCGCATCTTCTGGAGCAAGTGGGAGACGCGGGGACGGCCGGAGCTCACTGGAGCGGAGCTCGGCGCGGCGGCCAGAGCACGACTTCGAGCGGGAGCGGGCTGCGGGGCACGGGGAGGCCACCCAAGGGGATCCGTGGCACCAGGAGCTCACGGCTACGGTGATCTCAGTGCGCTCGGGGACGGCTTGGAGGCGACGGGATGTCGGTGGCGATCTCCGGCGGCCGATGATGAAGACGACGGCGGTGACGGCTCCACGGGGCGTCCCCGGTTTCTTGGCTCATCAAGGACATAGAGGATGTCGCGGCGGAGCTTGCATACACAGAGAGAGGGCGAGGGGGAGGTGGTGGCTGCGGCTACGGTGAACGGCGGCGACGGCAGCGCTCGGCCATTCGCGCGAGAGAGCGAGGGAGAGGAGGGAAGGCCACGAGAGAGAGAGAGAGAGAGAGAGAGAGAGAGAGAGAGAGGGAGAGAGAGAGAGGTGCGGGGCGGCGCATGGCATCGTCCAGGGCGTCCAGGGCGACGGGGGCGTGAGGCAGACAGGCATGAGGTGGCCGGACACGTGCGTGCGCACTGCGGGCACACGCCCCTGTCCTCCTGGCGAGAGGAGAGGGACGACTGGGAGGGGCCAGTTGGCTGGGCCGGCACAGAGCCAGGCCAGCAAGTGGCCCAGGTAAGTCCAGGTAAGGTTTTTCCTTTTTTGTTTTCTTTTCTATTTCTGTAATTTGTTTCCTGATTTAGTAAAACACTAAATCAATTTATTTTTCTTCTGAAATTTATTGTAGGAGCTAGTTGAAATATTCCAGAGCCCCTCACATAAAAATCAGAATTATTGGACATATAGAAATAAATATAACATATATATATATATATGCAATGCAAATAAGTATTGCATTAATTCCAAATGGCCAAAATAAATATTTATGAGCTCCTGAAAAAATTTGTTTGAATTTTACCTCTGACCAATATTTCCAGAGAGCAACATGAACATTTTCTTGGACCTTTTTGGAGCAATTTTTAGCTGGGTTATTTCCAGAAATGATTTCTGAGGGTTTCACAAATCCCCATTTCAAATTTAAATGGAATTTAAACGTGATGCACACATGACTAGCTAGCCTTGAGCATACCAGAACTAGGGATGTGACAGAAAGATCGTTTGTATCTAGGTGGGTGGGTGGATTTAAGTCTGGACCTTGACCCAATCTTAGACCCCGGGGCAGGGGAGTTTCCGATCTTGGAAGTTCGAGCTCCAGGATGTTGCCCCGTAGGTTCGGTATGCAGCCTAATTCTAGGTTCAGGGTTAGGGCGATGTCCCCCCGTGAGCAGGTATCCAGCTCGGAGAGCTCAGGAATCCGGACATAGTTCGTCTTCAGGATAGAGGGAGAATCTCCGCATTGCTCCTCCACCACCGCTATCTGATGGGTGACCGGCGGAGAGTTAATCTCCCTTTGGTCGGGTTTAAGCCCGATCCGATCGTAGTCCGTAGCGACTCCCAGAGCAACGATGCGATCCAAGAGCTCGTTCAAAGAGGAGAGCTCCATTGGATCCATCTGCTCGGCGAATTTTGAGCCGATGTGGAGGCTATTTTCGATGACCCGAGAAGTCATCGTCGGCACAGCGGTGAAGCGGGCGATCATGACGAAGCCGCCTAGTCGGAGAGTTTGGCCTATAGCCAGCGCTCCCCCAGAGGTGATGTTGTCCTTGACAACGAGCCGAGCCATCCCTCCTTATGATGACGACACAGTGGAACTCTCAATGAAAGCACCAATGTCGGTGTCAAAACCGGCGGATCTCGGGTAGGGGTCCCAAACTGTGCGTCTAAGGGGGATGGTAACAGGAGGCAGGGGACATGATGTTTACCCAGGTTCGGGCCCTCTTGATGGAGGTAATACCCTACGTCCTTCTTGATTGTTCTTGATGATATGAGTATTGCAAGAGTTGATCTACCACGAGATCATAGAGGCTAAACCCTAGAAGCTAGCCTATGGTATGATTGTATGTTGTCCTACGGACTAAACCCTCCGGTTTATATAAACACCGGAGGGGGCTAGGGTTACACAGAGTCGGTTACAAGGGAGGAGATCCACATATCCGTATCGCCTAGCTTGCCTTCCACGCCAAGGAGAGTCCCATCTGGACACGGGACGAAGTCTTCAAGCTTGTATCTTCATAGTCCAATAGTCCGGCCAAAGGATATAGTCCGGCTGTCTGGAGACCCCCTAATCCAGGAGTCCCTCATATGTGTTTGTCACAGTAGGTCACATTTTCTGTCATGCATGTACATCCATGACAAATTTATGACAAAATCAAGATAGTCATACATGTGATGTCATAGAAGTGTTCCATGATGATACGTCTCCAACGTATCTATAATTTTTGATTGTTCCATGCTATTATATATTCTGTTTTGGATGTTTAATGGGCTTAATTATACACTTTAATATTATTTTTGGGACTAACCTATTAACCGGAGGCCCCAGCCCAAATTGATGTTTTTTGCCTATTTTAGTGTTTCACAGAAAAAGAATATCAAACGGAGTCCAAACGGAATGAAACCTTCGGGAGCGTGATTTTTGGAACAAACGTGATCCAGAGGACTTGGAGTGGACGTCAGGAAACCAACAAGGTGGCCACGAGGCAAGGGGGTGCACCTACCCCCTGGGCGCGCCCTCCCCCTCATGGGCCCCTCGTGGCTCCACCGATCTACTTCTTCCTCCTATATATACCTACGTACCCTGAAAACATCCAGGAGCGCCACGAAACCCTATTTCCCCCGCCGCAACCTTCTGTAACCAAGAGATCCCATCTTGGGACCTTTTCCGAAGCTCCGCAGGGGGGGGCATTGATCACGGAGGGCCTCTACATCAACTCCATGGCCCCTCCGATGATGTGTGAGTAGTTTACCTCAGACCTTCGGGTCCATAGTTATTAGCTAGATGGCTTCTTCTCTCTCTTTGGATCTCAATACAAAGTTCTCCTCGATTCTCTTGGAGATCTATTCGATGTAATCTTCTTTTCCAGTGTGTTTGTTAAGATCCGATGAATTGTGGGTTTATGATCAAGATTGTCTATGAACAATATTTGAATCTTGTCTGTATTCTTTTATGTATGATTGGTTATCTTGGCAAGTCTCTTCGAATTATCAGTTTGGTTTGGCCTACTAGATTGATCTTTCTTGCAATGGGAGAAGTGCTTAGCTTTAGGTTTAATCTTGCGGTGCTCGATCCCAGTGACAGAAAGGAAACGACACGTATTGTATTGTTGCCATCGAGGATAAAAAGATGGGGTTTATATCATGTTGCATGAGTTTATCCCTCTACATCATGTCATCTTGCTTAAAGCGTTACTGTGTTGTTATGAACTTAATACTCTAGATGCATGCTGGATAGCGGTCGATGTGTGGAGTAATAGTAGTAGATGCAGGCAGGAGTCGGTCTACTTATCACGGACGTGATGCCTATATACATGATCAAACCTAGATATTCTCATAACTATGCTCAATTCTATCGATTGCTCGACAGTAATTTGTTCACCCACCGTAATACTTATGCTATCTTGAGAGAAGCCACTAGTGAAATCTATGCCCCCCGGGTCTATTCTCCATCATATAAGTTTCCAATGCAATCTTTACTTTCAATCTATATCATAAAAATACCAAAAGTATTTATGTTATTATTATTATCTCTATCAGATCTCACTCTTGCAAGTGGCCGTGAAGGGATTGACAACCCCTTTATCGTGTTGGTTGCGAGGTTCTTATTTGTTTGTGTAGGTACGAGGTGACTCGCACGTGGTATACTACTGGATTTATACCTTGGTTCTCAAAAACTGAGGGAAATACTTACGCTGCTTTGCTGCATCACCCTTTCCTCTTCAAGGGAAAACCAACGCATGCTCAAGAGGTAGCAAGAAGGATTTCTGGCGCCGTTGCCGGGGAGATCTACGCCAAGTCAAGACATACCAAATACCCATCACAACTCTTATCCTTCGCATTACATTATTTTCCATTTGCCTCTCGTTTTACTCTCCCCCACTTCACCCTTGCTGTTTTATTCGCTCTCTTTTCCTTTCGCCCTCTCTTTCCGTTCGCCTCTTTTTCCTTCCTGCCTTCTATGTGCTCGTTCTTTTTGCATTTGTTTCCATCATGTCTGAAACTGGGGAGGTTATCATTGATAAGGATAATAATATGGAAAACTTTGATGCTATTGATGATCCTCTTGAAAATCCTATTATTTTGCACACTAAAAAGTTTCGTATTGGTAGTGGTAATATTATTGGGAAGGGAGTTATTCAAGATTTCTTTACTTGTGCCGGTGCTTTGCCCACCATGAGTTGATCTATCCTTCATAAAACTAGTAGTCTCGCATATGCTATATCTTTGCTCATAGTTGAACTTCAAAGACAATTTTTACATATGCATCCTTCCATACAAAGGATTTTCCTAGAATTTTCTAATATTGAGCATTCTTCTGTTAAGCGAGCAGCAACCATCTTTTTAGCTCATGAGTTCAGATTTATAATAAAACAAGCCAATGATTTTTTTGCGCATTATAGGGTGGATGATGGCCGTCCTCCCATAGAAGCAATCATTTTCTATCAAGAAGACATTATGCATTTATGATCTTTAGATCATGTTGCTTTTAATGAAAACCTTAGAAAAAAGGTTCCTACCGATGCTCTTGTTAATAGGATCTCTGTACTTAATGATAATTTTGACATCCAGAACAATGGGCTAGGTTTTTCCCTTGAACAAAGGCTCATGAATTTTTGCCAAAAGAATGCTTATAATGATGAATTGATTGTGCAATATGAGGGGCCAAAGGAGGAACCAACACCTCCCGAGCTTGATCTTGGGGACTTTTGTACCATTAAATTTAGCCCTTTTGATTACTTTTGCTTGCCACAAAGAAAGCTTGCTGCTGAATGTAGGGAGTATGAGATGAGCTTTCGCGATTTACCTTATCATTATCATGGCAATACCTAGATCTATCCTCGCTTTTATGCCTAGCTAGGGGCGTTAAACGATAGCGCTTGTTGGGAGGAAACCCAATTTTATTTTTATTACTTGATTTTTTTCCTGTTTAGTAATAAATAATTTATGTAGCCTCTGATTTGGTTGTTTTTTGTGTGTTTAATTAGTGTTTGTGCCAAGTAGAACCGTTGGGAAGACTTGGGGAAAGTCTTTTTGATCTTGCTGTAAAAAACAGAAACTTTAGTGCTCACGAGAATTGCTGCCATTTTTTATTGGAGAGTGGAATCTAGTTAATTCTTTTTGCAGATGATTAATAGATAAATTCCTAACGTCCAGAAATTTATTTTAGAATTTTTGGGGTTCCAGAATTATTTGAAACCTACAGATTATGACAGACTGTTCTGTTTTTGACAGATTCTGTTTTTCGTGTGTGGTTTGCTTATTTTGATGAATCTATGGATAGTAATAGAGTTTATGAACCATAGAAAAGTTGGAATACAGTAGGTGTAACACCAATATAAATAAAGAATTAGTTCATTACAGTACCTTGAAGTGGTGGTTTGTTTTCTTTTACTAACGAAGCTCACGAAGATTTTCTTTTAAGTTTTGTGTTGTGAAGTTTTCAAGTCTTGGGTAAAGATTTGATGGATTATGGAACAAGGAGTGGCAAGAGCCTAAGCTTGGGGATGAACAAGGCACCCCAAGGTAAAATCCAAGGACAACCAAAAGCCTAAGCTTGGGGATGCCCCGGAAGGCATCCCCTCTTTCGTCTTCGTCCATCGGTAACTTTACTTGGAGCTATATTTTTATTCGCCACATGATATGTGTTTTGCTTGGAGCGTCTTGTATGATTTGAGTCTTTGATTTTTAGTTTATCACAATCATCCTTGCTATACACACCTTTTGGGAGAGACACACATGAATTGGAATTTATTAGAATACTCTATGTGCTTCACTTATATCTTTTGAGTTAGATAATTTTTGCTCTAGTGCTTCGCTTATATCTTTTAGAGGACAGTGGTGGTTCTATTTTATAGAAATAATTGATCTCTCATGCTTCACTTATATCATTTTGAGAGTCCTTCAGAACATCATAGTAATTCACTTTGGTTATAAATTTTAAATGCTAAGAGAAGTTGGATGCTTGATAGATTGTTTTGAGATATAAAGGTGGTAACATTATAGGTGTGCTAGTTGAGTAATTGTGAAATTGATGAATACTTGTGTTCAAGTTGGCAAGTCCCGTAGCATGCACGTATGGTAAATGTTATGTGACAAATTTGAAGCACGGGGTGTTCTTTGATTGCTTTCCTTATGAGTGGCGGTCGGGGACTGTGAGAACCCGGAATTAACTTCCAGACCCTCCTGTGTATATTTGTCAACCCCAGGATCATTATTGACAACACAGCGAAATGATATCATTGCACAATACGTAAAAGGTTAAATATATCTTGCCACAAGGCATACCTAGATAAATGTCTCATGACACTTATTACATTCGGAAAAACAGCGGAAAGTACAATGCGTAGCGACTCCATCTCAGCCACAGGCAGTCGATGTAGTCCACGTGACCTCACTCCTTCGGATCGCCGTAGTATTCGTAGTCATCACCTTCGTCTTCATGGAACTCTGTTTTCAACAAAATTATTGCCATGAGTACATTATGTACTCAACATGCCTCCCTCGGGGAAGGACCTAATAGCTACATGTGGCTTCAAAGGAAGGTTGTGTGGCTCATTTGCATAAAAGCTAATTTGTTTGAAAAAAATAGTTGGATAAAAGCAGTTTTTGATGAAAACAATTTTTATCTCCAGAATAACTTTCATCAAAGTGAGGATCCTCGATCAACTCACACTCTTCATAGGTTCCAAGAAAAGGGGTAAAGAGGGAATAAGCAAGACAGGTCCTGTACGTCGAGAAAGATTCATGTGTTGTCCTTGACCGTGGACACAGCTATTCGAATAGTTTTACACTCTGCAGAGGTTGTACACTTTACCCACACGACACAATCCCGACTTGTTGCCACTAGCCGTCGCTAGCATAGTACACCATTTGGTATACCGGTAGGGAGATTGTGACGAGGTCTGTCATTAGACCAAATTTACTGTACCAAGCCCACTAGGTTTCAACACAGAAGTAACCTCAGCTCACAGTCCAGGCCCCCCTTTTGTGCCAAGGATACTCCTCGCAAGGCAGCTATCCCATCTGCGGTACGGCAATGACGACAATAAGAGTGAACTAACTAATTAACCAAGCCAGTGCCCATATAGCATGTGGCTGTACTGTTATCACAATCTTCAAATCCAAGACTTATTAGGCCTCATGCGGCACGGACGACTGATTGCCCCCTTCAACCTGTGAAGGGCAGCCAATCGCTCCTTCAATCCTTGATTCAGCTATCGCCCGCGCCAGTATTTAGATGGTAAGTTTCATCCAAAGTAGAAGAGAGTAGAGGAGATCAACAAGGGCCAATTGGCCTAGCTCAGCGATGAGTTTCAAGTGTCAATGACTCAAAGGTCATTTAACAAAGCACCTATAGGGTAATAAGCATGGCTAAGCATTTCTACTCTACCAGAATACTATAATTCTACTCAGGTATCAATTGAATAGGCGACAAGCGGATCAAGGTAATGTGTCAATCGACATGCTAGCTACAAGAATTAAAATAGCATGCATATAGTAACCATAAAACAGAATGCAATTTTGTAAACATAGGATAAATATGATCAAAGGAGGCATGCCTTCGTTGTTGAGTCCCTCTTCGGTAACCTGTTTCTGTCCATGTCCAACATCGTCGTCACTCCCTACTCGTCGTAACGATAGCAAAGGAAAAGCAATAAATACCAAAGTAATAGAAAATCCAAATAACATCCAAAACAAATTAAGAGTGGATGGATAGAAAGATATTGATCAGATGGAGATTCCAAAAGGAGATAGCACGATTGGAAGGTAAGTAGAGGACTCAATGAATTGACAGGGTTTAGGTTGACACATCTATGGAAGGCTTTGTGATCAAGACTAAAGTTCTAATATGAACTAATAGTGCCCATCACACATCACGACTAAGGAACTATTATATAACCAACAAAATGGCAACAACACAGATGGAATGGAACCAACGTATGCTTTTAACTACAATCACAACATGACATGATAATGGAATAAGGTAACAACAAATAAATATTTGGATGGAATATAAATATTTATAATGGTGAATAGAATCCAAACATATACATTAACTCTATAATAACTCCAAACAAGTGTTCTATACGACAATCAAAGCAACATTATAAAACATACTAGTTAAACAAGCAAAACATCATTCAACAACATGTAAATTGATCTAGGTCTAGCGATAAAACATTATTAAAGTAAAATAGGATCAACTCTATTATAACAAACCAATTCATTTTTCAAACAATTAACAAGAAACTATACAAGACATGGAACAAAAGAGTGAACTACTATCCAGACATGATATGATTAAGATTAATGATCAACCACAAGTAAATATTTGGATCTATCCAAATATTTATAATGGTTCACAATAAGCAAAGTCTAAACACCAATCATAATAACTATTAGCAAGCATTTCTATAAAAAACAAACAAATGCTATCACAAAACTAATTGGAAAATTAAATAATCAGACACATCATACAAGGCATGTGAGTATAGAATCGTGAAGAGGTCTTATCTAATAAGACAAGCATTAAATATATGAGTGACCATGAGAAGATACTAAACTAGGACACTCTTTATAATAAAGGGAACAACTAATATCCAAATGACCTATGGCAAAAAGATTACCACAACATGATTAACAACAAAGCAACAATGTGCACTAAGCATATGAGAAAGACACAACTCAACTATTGAAAGGTAAACTATCCTAATCATGTGATGAGATAATGCAACATGTGCCAAACACTCATAACACTAACATGAGACAAGTCAAGCACATATGAGCAACACAAGTGCAACTATAACATATGGAACATCATAAGACATGAAAGATCACTTGCATGAACAACATCTAGATATACAACAATGCAACAATTAGATACAATGTATAATGCTAAGTATGAATGATCATCACACGAGATGCCAAAGTATGATACTAATAGAATAGAACTCACAAAATGAGATAACTTAGTTGATATCGACTAACATGAATATCAAGAATGGCAAGAGCACACAACCTTACATACTAGTTATCTCATATAAACACACGGACATAGTTATGTCCTATAAGCACATGGACATGTCATACTAATCATTTAGGCAAGTTAGACAACTAGATCATGACATCAAGTAATGTACTATACTAGCATGAGTGAAAATGACATGCACCTCTATTTGTTACAATCTATAGTTGCAAAGACATAAGATACATGTAGCGACCCGACCTCATATGGTCAAGTCTCTGTGCTTCAGTGTCATCCCTGGATCGGTAATGCTGACACACACAGTACTCGAAGGATTTATAACAGAGTAGCAATCACACACTTATTACATCGAATGTCTCAAGAGAGAACTTATTACAATAATATGGCTTAATGCCATCTAATGCGATAACAGAGGAAGGCTTGGAAGATAAAGTGAGTCCATCAACTCGAACGGCATAGCTGAGTTGCACGGCAAAGACCTAACGAACCTTACTCCTCGTCTGAAAAGTCTGCAACATAATATGTTGCAGCCCGAAAATGGGTCAGCACATGGAATATGATGGCAAAACAACACAGTAGAGCAAGAACAAAATAATGCTATCACTACATGCATATTTGGCTGGTGGAAAGCTCTATCGTTATAGTTTTGTGTAAAGCCAATTTTTGCCTACAACAAAGGAATAGATTTTATTTAACTATCATGGTGGTTGAACAACATTGAGAAGGTAACCCCAACTCAATCCCAATTAAAGTATTTAATAACCCAACAAATTGAATTAAGAGTGATGAGATACATGTGATAACCCAAGTACTAGATACTCAAGATTGTCCATAACCCGGGACACGGCTAACCCAAGTACTAGTTCCCTTTGAGCCTGGGTGGCGGTCCATAGGAAGATCACACGGGTACCCCGGGATTTCCAAAAAACAGACAACACTGGGTTCCCCAGGTGCCTCAATCCACCCAGATGTTAATTTAAGTTGCCATCTTAAGTTGAACTATTAATTAACAATCTCACATCTGTCATGGATTTCACTCAAACCCGAACCACGTCTACGAGCATAGCATAGCATGGCAATATAGGCAAGCGTAGAAGTAACTCCCAAGGGTTTGATAGTAACAAGGCAATAGGTTCTACCTCAATAACTACTTCCCAACCCACAAGTTAAATGAAATCCTAATCATGCAATGTTTGAGGATTGGAACTAATGCATAAAACCTGGGTATGAAAAGAGTATGATCAATGTGTTACTTGCCTTGCTGACGATCCGCAAAACCTAGGGACTCGTAGTAGCACGCTTCGCACTCAGGGTGTTCTATCGCAAACAAACAATAACATACATAAGCAACAAGCAAAGATGTGCAAGAAAAACTCCAAATAAAAGAGGTTGACCAGAAAGTTCAACTTAAGAACTCCGGTTAGCAAAAAAATCAAAACAAACGGAGCAACGAAACTCAAACGGCGAAAGAAACAAGATCCGTTTACTAATCTAGACCTAGGTCAAATTTTACAGTACCAAAAGCTCGTTCAAGTTGATTAAACAAAAAGAGGGTTTCGATACGAAGATCTAGGCGCTTGAATCGCCTGATTTCTAATAACGAGCGAAAAGATAAATAGAAACTAAGATCGGGTCAGAAATCACGATCGAAAATAATCATGGGTAAATCCGATAAAAAGAAAACTGACGAACAGACTAATGAATGAGCGTTCGTTAGCTGTAACTAACGGGCGAAAACCATTCGTTAGAACGAACGTACGGATGATCGTCCGCTAACTAGAAGAACCGAGAAAAAACCGGTGAACCGAACAAAAAATGGATCTAGGGTTTTTAAAAAAACCGAACAAAATTTTTATAACAAAATCGGGGGCTCGAGTCTGGCGCGGTACCTCCGGCGAGGCGGGGTTGGGAGGCGGGCGGCGGCTCGCGGGGCGGCGGGGCTCGGCGGCAGCAGCGGCAGCAGGCGTG
>NC_041384.1:71315136-71329949 GCF_002162155.2 Triticum dicoccoides | reverse complement strand
GGCCAGCGCGGGGCGGCTGCGGGCGGCGCGGGCGGCGGCGGTGGTGGTGTGGTGGTGGGGGCTCAGGCGGCGGACTATATAAAGGGGCGGGGCGGGGCGGCTTGGAGGAGGGGCCAAGTCGGGGCGGCGGAGTCCGGCTCGGACTCCTCGTCCGAGTCGGCGGCGACACGTGCGGGGAGGCGGTGGCGGCGCGGGCTTGGCTCGGCTGGGCCTTAGGCCCAGTCGGGTGCGGCAAACTTTTTTTTATATAATTACGCCGATAGAAATAAAATCCGAGAAAATAAAATAAAAACCTAAAAATGCCAAAACAAATTTTCACTGTCTAAATAAAATATTTAGAACGAGATGAACATTTTCTTGGCCCTAAAATGCAATTTTGAAAATGTGCAATTTTTCTATTGCAAATAATATCCAAATAAAATCGAATAAAATTAAATAAATGATTTTAGTACTTTTCCTCGAATATTTCAATTATTTTGGAGAAGTCATATTATCTCCTCTCATATATTTTAATATGAAATATTTTTAGGTAGGAAAAATAATAAAATCCAAATCCTCTTTTCATTATTTGATAAAAATCAAATATGAAAACCAGGGAAATCCCCAACTCTCTCCGAGGGTCCTTGAGTTGCTTAGGATTTTGAGGATTGCAGAACAAAAATGCAATAAAATATGATGCATGGATGATCTATGTATAACATTCCAAATTGAAAATTTGGGATGTTACAAACCTACCCCCCTTAAGATGAATGTCGCCCTCGAGATTCGGTGGCTAGAAAATAGGTGCGGGTGGTCTTTGAGTAGATCATCCTCTCGTTCCCAGGTGGCTTCATCCTCGGTATGGTGGCTCCACTGAATTTTGCAAAACTTGATAACCTTGCTGCGGGTGACTCGGCTGGTAAACTCAAGAATCTTAACTGGCTTCTCCTCATAAGTCAAATCACTATCCAACTGAATCGCCTCCAAGGGTATTGTATATCTTAATGGTATATCGGCCATATCAGCATGACACTTCTTCAGCTGTGAAACATGAAACACATCGTGAACCCCTGACAATCTCTCAGGTAATTCCAACTTGTGGGCAACTTCTCCAATCCGGCCCAAGACATGGTATGGTCCTACAAATCTTGGGGCTAACTTTCCCTTAACTCCAAAACATTTCACTCCTCGCAAGGGCGATACTCGCAGGTATGCTCTATCTCCGATTTCATATGTTACCTCCTTGCGTTTCGAATCTGCGTAACTCTTCTGCCTGGACTGAGCAATCTTTAGTCTATCACGAATCAGTTTAACCTTCTCCTCAAACTCCTTGATCTAGTCTGGTCCAAACAACTGTCGGTCTCCTACCTCATCCCACATCAACGGCGTTCTGCATCTGCGTCCATACAGAGCTTCAAACGGTGCCATCTTCAACTTGCTTGGTAGCTATTATTGTATGAGAACTTCGCGTAAGGAAAATTGTCATCCCAACTAGATCCATAATCTAGGGCACAGGCTCTCAACATATCTTCCAGTATCTGGTTGACTCTCTCGGTCTGTCCATCCGTCTGCGGATGAAATGTTGTACTGAACTCCAATCTCGTACCCAAAGTATGGTGTAAGTGATGCCAAAACTTTGAAGTAAACTGTGTTCCTCGATCTGATACGATGGTCCTCGGAACTCCATGCAGACATACTATCCTGGACATATATATCTTGGCCAACTTCGCACTCGTATAAGTGGTTTTCACTGGGATGAAGTGAGCCACTTTGGTCAAGCGATCAACTACTACCCATGTTGAATCATATCCTGCTTTGGTCCTGGGCAATCCGGTGATAAAGTCCATGCCAAGTTTATCCCACTTCCATTCGGGTATCGGCATAGGCTGTAACAGTCTTGCTAGCTTCTGATGCTCTGCCTTCATTCTCTGACATACATCGCATATGGCTACATACTCGACAATATCCTTCTTCATACCAATCCACCAGAAATATTCCTTCAAATCCAAATACATCTTGGTGTTTCCGGGGTCTATCGAGTATGGTGAGTCATGAGCTTCCTGAAGTATTAACTTCCTGATCTCTGGGTTATTGGGCACATAAACTCGGTCCTCAAACCATAAGGTATCATGCTCATCCTCTCGAAAACCTTTGGCCTTTCCTTTGCCCATCTTCTCCTTTATCTCGGCAATCTCTTTGTCATCCTTCTGAGCTTCTCGAATCTTTCCCAACAATGTTGACTGAACCTCCATTGTTGCAACGAATCCTCTTGGAACAATCTCCAATCGAAGTTCCATGATATCCTCTACTAACTCCTTCGGCAGTCCCTTACTTTCAAGGATATTAGCATAACTCCTCCGGCTCAAAGCGTCTGCTACGACATTGGCCTTTCCTGGATGATAGTGTAGCTTCATGTCATAATCCTTTATAAGCTCCAACCATCTCCTCTGCCTAAGGTTCAGCTCCTTTTGTGTGAAAATGTACTTCAAACTCTTATGATCCGTGTACACATCACAACGGTTTCCAATAAGGTAATGTCTCCAAGTCTTCAATGCATGCACTACAGCTGCTAACTCCAAATCATGCGTGGCATAGTTCAACTCATGAGGTTTTAGTTGTCGTGAGGCATACGAAACATATCTTTCGTCCTGCATGAGCACACATCCAAGTCCTAAATGAGAGGCATCGCAATACACTTGGAAATCCTTATGTATATCTGGCAGTGTCAGCACTGGGGCTGTAGTCAAACATTTCTTCAACTCCTGGAAACTTGCCTCGCAATCTTCTGTCCATTTAAACTTAGTATCCTTCTTCGATAGTTCAGTCATTGGCTTCGCAATCTTGGAAAAATTCTCAATGAATCTCCGATAGTATCCTGCGAGTCCAAGGAAACTGCGGATCTCGTTAACTGAAGTGGGTGCCAACCATTCAGTGACTGACTGAACCTTGCTGGGGTCTACTGCTATACCTTCTTCTGATATAACATGTCCCAGAAATCTGACTTCCTTCAACCAAAATTCGCATTTGCTGAACTTGGCATATAACTGGTGTTCCCTGAGTTTCTCGAGAACTAAACGCAAATGCTCCTTGTGCCCTTCTTCATTCTTCGAGTATACCATAATATCATCAATAAACACCACAACAAACTTGTCCAAATATTCCATGAACACCTTGTTCATCATGCTCATGAAATAGGCAGGAGCGTTAGTCAGTCCAAACGACATGACTGTATACTCGTATAATCCATACCACGTGGTGAACGTTGTCTTTGGTATATCCTTCTCTCGAATCTTCAACTGATGGTATCCCAATCGTAGATCGATCTTCGAAAACACTTTAGCTCCTTGCAGCTGATCAAATAGATCATTGATCATCGGCAGTGGGTACTTGTTCTTGATCGTCACTTCATTCAAAGCTCGATAATCAACAACCATCCTTAGGGATTTATCCTTCTTCTCAACCAAAAGCACGGGGGCTCCCCAAGGTGATGAACTTCTTCGAATGTACCCTTTCTCCAATAAGTCCTTGATCTGTTTCTTAATTTCCTCCAGATCATTCGCGGGCATCCGATAGGGTCTCTTCGATATTGGCCAGGTACCTGGCAATAGCTCTATCAGAAATTCAATGTCTCTATCCGGTGGCATGCCTGGTAACTCCTCTGGAAAAACATCCGGGTAATCCTTCACTATAGGCACTTCCTCCTGAACAACTCCCGTAAGGGCATTCACTTGGCTCCTCCTAGGCACATGCCTAGATACATACTTAATCCTTTTTCCCTCCGGGGTGGTGAGATAAATCGACTTACTAGCACAGCCAATGCTTCCTCCATACTTTGGCATCCATTCCATACCCAATATCACATCCAAACCTTGTGACTCCAAGATAATTAGGTCGGACGGAAAAACATGTGTGCCAATGGTTAAGGGTATCTGGTTGCACCATCGGCTAGCCATGTATTCTGCTCCAGGTGAACTCACTAAGAGAGGGGTCCTAAGGGTCTGGGTTGGTAGTTTAAACTTATCCACGGATCCCCTTGATATGTATGAATGCGATGCACCAGTATCGAAAAGAACAAGAGCGGTAAATGACTTAACCAAAAACTTACCTATTACCGCGTCCGGCTTCTCTTCAACCTCCTCCATGTTAACGTGGTTCACTTGTCCTTTGTTGAATGGATTAGGCTTCTTCCCAGCGCTCCCATTTCTGTTTCCATTCCTTCCTTCGGGGCAATCATTGGCATAGTGCCCTGTCTTCCCGCACTTAAAGCAACTAACTTGACTTAGATCTCTTTTGGAGGGTGTGGCTGGGTTGGAGCGGTTCTGATTGTTGTTAGTTCTGTTCCCATTCCCATTCTTAGCACCATTGTGGTTATGCGATCCCCCTCCAGTGTGGTTGTGACCTCCATGGTTATGAACTAGTCCTCCCGAGTTCGGGGTTAGGCGAGGCTTCTGCTGAGCTCCTGAGTTATACTTCCCTTGTCCATACTTCCTCTTACGGCTCTCAATCTGCTGCCGCTTCCCTTCAATCATAAGAGCCTTGTCTACCAACTCCTGGTAGTTGTTGAAGGTTGCTACCATCAACTGCATGCTCATCTCGTCATTCATCCCTTCCATAAACGTCTCCTGCTTCGCGGCATCTGTGGCCACATCATCAGGGGCATAGCATGATAGCTAGCTAAACTCATTCGCGTACTGAGCCACAGTACGGTTCACCTGGCGTAAGTTGCGGAACTCCCACTTCTTCATCTGCATAGCTCTGGTTGAGACATGGGCTGTGTGGAAAGCTTGCTGAAACTGGTCCCATGTCACCGTGGCTATGGGGTAGGTGACAGTGTAATTCTCCCACCATGATGCTGCTGGTCCATCCAACTGATGTGCTGCAAAACGCACCTTCTCAGCATTAGTGCATCCCGCAGTGGTTAACTCCCTTCCAATCCTGCGGAGCCAATCATCTGCAACTATAAGCTCGGTGCTACTGGAAAACACCGGCGGTTGTACCCTTAGAAAGCGGGCTAGGTTGTCCACTGGTGGCGGGTTGTTGTTGTTGTTGTTGTTGTTGTTGTTGTTGTTGTTGCCCTGGTTCTAAACTAGCAGTTGCATCAAAGTATTCTGCTGATGGATCAACTGGGTGAGCTCCGGTGGGAAAACAAAACCGGGGTCACGTCTCGGAGGCATCTGATGGGTTTAGATGGAAGAGATCAGAATAGAAAAGGGGGTCTAATGAGAAAGCACTACCCATATGCACATGAGACAAACACAGTCATTTCACTCAATCAATCAAGCAAGGGCATACAAACGGTCTAGAACTATCGCAAAAGTGCTCAACTACTACTAAATACATGGGGGAATACTACTAATTTATGGTGGTCTTCTAGAAATTTTGATCGGTGGAAGACTCCATGATATCTGATCCAGCTTCGTCTTCAAAGTCATCATCACTAGGATCGGAATCGGTGTCGTCGATGATGATGTAGTTGTCCGGGCAAGTGGGGTCGTCGTCTTCTTCTCCCGGTGCTGGTCCTCCCATGAATACTCCGATCTTCTTAACCAGGTCGTCATTCTTCTCCAGTAGTGTCTTGATTTCCTCCTCATATCCATCGCGTGTAAACTTGAGTTCTTCCTCCAGCTCGATGATCCTAGTCTTCGCCTTCTTCAAGTCCATCATGTCCGTGCACATCTGGTTCTCCTGGCATCGGATGTGCTGGTTTAACTCCTGGATGAAAGCTGCAATGGATCTATCCTTCTTGGTGCTGATTACTTCCCATTGCTCGTCTCGGCGCCCATGATGTCTACTACACAACCTTCTTCTTGTAGACATTGCTGGGCCTCCAAGTGCAGAGGTCTGTAGGACAGTAGCAAATTTCCCTCAAGTGGATGACCTAAGGTTTATCAATCCGTAGGAGGCGTAGGATGAAGATGGTCTCTCTTAAGCAACGCTGCAACCAAATAACAAAGAGTCTCTTGTGTCCCCAACACACCCAATACAATGGTAAATTGTATAGGTGCACTAGTTCGGCGAAGAGATAGTGAAACAAGTGGTATATGGATAGTAGATAAAGGTATTTGTAATCTGAAATTATAAAAACAGCAAGGTAGCAAGTGATAAAAGTGAGCGTAAATGGTATTGCAATGATAGGAAATAAGGCCTAGGGTTCATACTTTCACTAGTGTAAGTTCCCTCAACAATACTAACATAATTGGATCACGTAACTATCCCTCAACATGCAACAAAGAGTCACTCCAAAGTCACTAATAGCAGAGAACGAATGAAGAGATTATGGTAAGGTACAAAACCACCTCAAAGTTATTCTTTCCAATCAATCTGGTGGGCTATTCCTATAAGTGTCACAAACAGCCCTAGAGTTCGTACTAGAATAACACCTTAAGACACAAATCAACCAAAACCCTAATGTCACCTAGATACTCCATTGTCACCTCAAGTATCCATGGGTATGATTATACGATATGCGTCACACAATCTCAGATTCATCTATTCAACCAACACAAAGGACCTCAAAGAGTGCCCCAAAGTTTCTACCGGAGAATCACGACGAAAACGTGTGCCAACCCCTATGCATAGGTTCATGAACCCGCAAGTTGGTCACGAAAACATACATCAAGTGGCACGTGGTATCCCATTGTCACCACAGATATCCACGACAAGACATACATCAAGTGTTCTCAAATCTTTCAAGACTCAATCCGATAAGATAACTCCAAAGGGGAAACTCAATTCATTACAAGAGAGAAGAGGGGGAGGAGAAACATAAGATCCAACTATAATAGCAAAGCTCGCGATACATCAAGATCATTCCAAATCAAGAACACGAGAGAGAGAGAGAGAGATCAAACATATAGCTACTGGTACATACCCTCAGCCCCGAGGGAGAACTACTCCCTCCTCATCATGGAGAGCGCCGAGATGATGAAGATGGCCACCGGTGAGGGATCCCCCCTCCGACAGGGTGCCGGAATAGGGTCCCGATTGACTTTTGGTGGCTACGGAGGCTTCTGGCGGCGGAACTCCCGATCTATGTTGCGTTCTGGAAGTTTTAGGGTACGTGGATATATATGGGTGCAGGGAGGACGTCGGAGGAGCCACGGGGGCCCCACAAGACAGGGGGGTGCGCCCTAGGGGGGGCACACCCCCCACCCTCGTGAGCACCTCGTGTCTCCCCTGACGTGGGGTCCAAGTCCATCAGGTGTGTTTCCTTCCAAAACTAACTTCTCCAGTTGATTTCGTTCCGTTTCGACTCCGTCTGATATTCCTTTTCTTCAAAACACTGAAATAGGCATAAAACAGCAAATCTGGGTTGGGCCTCCGGTTAATAGGTTAGTCCCAAAAATAATATAAAAGTGGATAATAAAGCCCAATATTGCCCAAAAGAGTAGATAATATATCATGGATCAATCAAAAATTATAGATACGTTGGAGACGTATCAAGCATCCCCAAGCTTAATTCCTGCTCGTCCTCGAGTAGGTAAATGATAAAAAAGATAATTTTTGATGTGGAATGCTAGTTGGCATAATTTCAATGTAATTCTTCTTAATTGTGGAAAGAATATTCAAATCCATAAGATTCAAGACAAAAGTTCATATTGACATAGAAATAATAATACTTCAGGCATACTAACTAAGCAATTATGTCTTCTCAAAATAACATGTCCAAAGAAATCTATCCCTACAAAATCATATAGTCTGGCTATGCTCCATCTTCACCACACAAAATATTTAAATCATGCACAACCTCGATGACAAGCCAAGCAATTGTTTCATACTTTAGTAATCTCAAACTTATAAACCTTCACGCAATACATGAGCGTGAGCCATGGATATTGCACTATGGGTGGAATAGAATAATGAGGGGGTTATGTGGAGAAGACAAAAAGGAGAAAGTCTCACATCAACGATGCTAATCAATGGGCTATGGAGATGCCCATCAATTGATGTTAATGCAAGGAGTAGGGATTGCCATGAAACGGATGCACTAGAGCTATAAATGTATGAAAGCTCAACAAAAGAAACTAGTGGGTGTGCATCCAACTTGCTTGCTCACGAAGACCTAGGGCACTTGAGGAGGCCCATTGTTGGAATATACAAGCCAAGTTCTATAATGAAAATTCCCACTAGTATATGAAAGTGATAACTCAAGAGACTCTCTATATGAAGAACATGGTGCTACTTTGAAGAACAAGTGTGGAAAAAGGATAGTAGCATTGTCCCTTTTTTTGGCCTTTCTTTTTTTTGGCCTTTCCTTTTTTGGGACAATGCTCTATTGAATGATGATCATCACACTTCTATTTATATACAACTCAATGATTACAACTCGATACTAGAACAAAGTATGACTCTATATGAATGCCTCTGGCGGTGTACCGGAATATGCAATGAATCAAGAGTGACTTGTATGAAAGAATTATGAACGGTGGCTTTTCCACAAATACGATGTCAACTACATGATCATGCAAAGCAGTATGACAATGATGATGCGTGTCCTGATGAACGGAATGATGGAAAGTTGCATGGCAATATATCTCAGAATGGCTATGGAAATGCCATAATAGGTAGGTATGGTGGCTGTTTTGAGGAAGATATAAGGAGGTTTATGTGTGACAGAGCATATCATATCACGGGGTTTGGATGCACCGGTGAAGTTTGCACCAACTCTCGATGTGAGAAAGGGCAATGCACGGTACCGAAGAGGCTAGTAAGGATGGAAGGGTGAGAGTGTGTATAATCCATGGACTCAACATTACTCATAAAGAACTCACATACTTATTGCAAAAATCCACAATTCATCAAAAACCTCGGCACTATGCACATGCTCCTAGGGGGATAGATTGGTAAGAAAAGACCATCGCTCGTCCCTGACCGCCGCTCATAAGGAAGACAATCAATAAATAAATCATGCTCCAACTTCATCACATAATGGTTCACCATACATACATGCTACAGGAATCACAAACTTCAACACAAGTATTTCTCAAATTCATAACCTCTCAACTAGCATGACTCTAATATCACCATCTCCATATCTCAAAACAATCATCAAGTATCAAACTTCTCTTAGCATTCAACACACTCATAAGAGAATTTTATTATTCTTGAATACCTAGCATATTAGGATTTTAAGGAAATTACCATGCTATCAAGAATCTCAAAATAATATAAGTGAAGCATGAGAGTTCATCTATTTCTTCAAAATAAGACTACCACCATGCTCTAAAGGGTATAAGTGAAACACTAGAGCAAACGACAAACTACTCCAAAAGATATAAGTGAAGATCAGTGAGTAGTTGAATAATTATGCAACTATGTGAAGACTCTCTAACATTTAATAATTTCAGATCTTGTTATTTTATTCAAACAGAAAGCAAAGCTAAAGAAAATAAAATGATGCTCCAAGCAAAACACATATCATGTGGCGAATAAAAAAATAGCTCCAAGTAAAGTTACCGGTGAACGAAGACGAAAGAGGGGATGCCTTCCGGGGAATCCCCAAGCTTAGGCTCTTGGCTATCCTTGAATATTACCTTGGGGTGCCTTGGGCATCCCCAAGCTTAGGCTCTTGCCACTCCTTATTCCATAGTCCATCGAATCTTTACCCAAAACATGAAAACTTCACAACACAAAACTTAAAGTAGAAAACTCGTAAGCTCCGTTAGGGAAAGAAAACAAAAGACCACTTCAAGTTACTGTAATGAACTCATTCTTTATTTATATTGGTGTTAAACCTAGTGTATTCCAACTTCTCTATGGTTTATAAACTATTTTACTAGCCATAGATTCATCAAAATAAGTAAACAACACATGAAAAACAGAATCTATCAAGAACAGAACAGTCTGTAGTAATATGGATCAAACGTATACTACTGGAACTCATAAAATTCTCAAATAACTTTCTGGACCTGAGGAATTTATCTATTAATCATCTTAAAAAATAATTAACTAAATAGCACTCTTAAAATAAAAATGGCAGCAATTCTCGTGAGCGCTAAAGTTTCTGTTTTTGACAGCATGATCAACAAGACTTTCCCCAAGTCTTCCCAAAGGTTCTACTTGGCACAAACACTAATTAAAAGTATAAAAACACATCTAAATAGAGGATAGATGAATTTTTTGTTACTAAACAGTAACAAAAAGCAAGGAACTAAAATAAAATTGGGTTGCCTCCCAACAAGCGCTATCGTTTAACGCCCCTAGCTAGGCAAGATGATTTCAATGATGCTCATATAGAAGATAAGAATTGTAACATAAAGAGAGCATCAAGAAGAATATGACTAGCACATTTAAGTCTAACATACCTCCTATGCATAGGGATTTTGTGAGCAAACAACTTGTGGGAACAAGAATCATCTTGCATAGGAAGGTAAAACAAGCATAACTTCAAAGTTTTAAGCACATAGGGAGGAAACTTGATATTATTGCAATTCCTACAAGCATAAGTTTCTCCCTCATAATAATTTTCAGTAGCATCATGAATTAATTCAACAATATAACCAGCACCTAAAGCATTCTTTTCATGATCTACAAGCATAGAAAATTTACTACTCTCCACATAAGCAAAATTCTTCTCATGAATAATAGTGGGAGCAAACTCAACAAAATAACTATCATGTGATTGAAAATTGAAATCAAGATGAAAAGTTTCATTGTTATTATTATTCTTTAAAGCATACGTGTCATCACAATAATCATCATAGATAGGAGGCATACTTTCATCATAATAAATTTGCTCATCAAAACTTGAGAGACAAAAAATAACATCTTCATCAAACATAGCTTCCCCAAGCTTGTGGCTTTGCATATCATTAGCATCATGGATATTCAAGGAATTCATACTAACAACATTGCAATCATGCTCATCATTCAAATATTTAGTGCCAAACATTTTATAGATTTATTCTTCTAGCACTTGGGCACAATTATCCTTTCCATCATACTCACGAAAGATATTAAAAAGGTGAAGCGTATGAGACAAACTTAATTCCATTTTTTTGTAATTTTCTTTTATAAACTAAACTAGTGATAAAACAAGAAACTAAAAGACTCGATTGCAAGATCTAAAGATATACCTTCAAGCACTCACCTCCCCGGCAACAGCGCCAGAAAAGAGCTTGATGTCTACTACACAACCTTCTTCTTGTAGACGTTGTTGGGCCTCCAAGTGCAGTGGTTTGTAGGACAGTAGCAAATTTCCCTCAAGTGGATGACCTAAGGTTTATCAATCCGTAGGAGGCGTAGGATGAAGATGGTATCTCTCAAGCAACCCTGCAACCAAATAACAAAGAGTCTCTTGTGTCCCCAACACACCCAATACAATGGTAAATTGTATAGGTGCACTAGTTCGGCGAAGAGATAGTGAAACAAGTGGTATATGGATAGTAGATAAAGGTATCTGTAATCTGAAATTATAAAAACAGCAAGGTAGCAAGTGATAAAAGTGAGCGTAAACGGTATCGCAGTGATAGGAAATAAGGCCTAGGGTTCATACTTTCACTAGTGTAAGTTCCCTCAACAATACTAACATAATTGGATCACATAACTATCCCTCAACATGCAACAAAGAGTCACTCCAAAGTCACTAATAGTGGAGAATGAACGAAGAGATTATGGTAGGGTACGAAACCACCTCAAAGTTATTCTTTCCAATCAATCCGGTGGGCTATTCCTATAAGTGTCACAAACAGCCCTAGAGTTCGTACTAGAATAACACCTTAAGACACAAATCAACCAAAACCCTAATGTCACCTAGATACTCCATTGTCACCTCAAGTATCCGTGGGTATGATTATACGATATGTGTCACACAATCTCAGATTCATCTATTCAACCAACACAAAGGACCTCAAAGAGTGCCCCGAAGTTTCTACCGGAGAATCACGACGAAAACGTGTGCTATTGGGGAACGTAGTAATTTCAAAAAAATTCCTACGAACACGCAAGATCATGGTGATGCATAGCAACGAGAGGGGAGAGTGTGATCTACGTACCCTTGTAGACCGACAGCGGAAGCATTAGCACAACGCGGTTGATGTAGTCGTCCGTCTTCACGGCCCGACCGATCAAGTACCGAAACTACGACACCTCTGAGTTTTAGCACACGTTCAGCTCGATGACGATCCCTGGACTCCGATCCAGCAAAGTGTCGGGGAAGAGTTCCGTCAGCACGACGGCGTGGTGACGATCTTGATGTTCTACCGTCGCGGGGCTTCGCATAAGCACCGCTACAATATTATCGAGGACTATGGTGGAAGGGGGCACCGCACACGGCTAAGAATATGATCACGTGGATCAACTTGTGTGTCTAGAGGTGCCCCTTGCCTCCGTATATAAAGGATCAAGGGGGGGGGTGCGGCCGGCCAGGAGGAGGGCGCGCCAGGAGGAGTCCTACTCCCACCGGGAGTAGGATTCCCCCCTTTCCTAGTTGGAATAGGATTCGGGAGGGGGAAAAAGGAGAGAGAGAAGGAAGGGGGGGGGCGCCGCCCCCCTCTCCTTGTCCTATTCGGACTAGGGGGGAGGGGCACGCGGCCCAGCCCTGGCCACCTCTCGTCTCTTCCACTAAAGCCCATTAAGGCCCATATACCTCTCGGGGGGGTTCCGGTAACCTCCCGGTACTCCGGTAAAATCCCGATTTCACCCGGAACACTTCCGATATCCAAATATAGGCTTCCATTATATCAATCTTTATGTCTCGACCATTTCGAGACTCCTCGTCATGTCCGTGATCACATCCGGGACTCCGAACAAACTTCGATACATCAAAATGCATAAACTCATAATAAAACTGTCATCGAAACCTTAAGCGTGCGGACCCTACGGGTTCGAGAACAATGTAGACATGACCGAGACACGTCTCTGGTCAATAACCAATAGCGGAACCTGGATGCTCATATTGGCTCCCACATATTCTACGAAGATCTTTATCGGTCAGACCGCATAACAACATACGTTGTTCCCTTTGTCATCGGTATGTTACTTACCCGAGATTCGATCGTCGGTATCTCAATACCTAGTTCAATCTCGTTATCGGCAAGTATCTTTACTCGTTCCGTAATACATCATCTCACAACTAACTCATTAGTTGCAATTCTTGCAAGGCTTATGTGATGTGCATTACCGAGAGGGCCCAGAGATACCTCTCCGACAATCGGAGTGACAAATCCTAATCTCGAAATACGCCAACCCAACATGTACCATTGGAGACACCTGTAGAGCACCTTTATAATCACCCAGTTACGTTGTGATGTTTGGTAGCACACAAAGTGTTCCTCCGGCAAACGGGAGTTGCATAATCTCATAGTCATAGGAACATGTATAAGTCATGAAGAAAGCAATAGCAACATACTAAACGATCGGGTGCTAAGCTAATGGAATGGGTCATGTCAATCAGATCATTCATCCAATGATGTGATCCCGTTAATCAAATAACAACTCTTTGTCCATGGTTAGGAAACATAACCATCTTTGATTAACGAGCTAGTCAAGTAGAGGCATACTAGTGATACTCTGTTTGTCTATGTATTCACACATGTATTATGTTTTCGGTTAATACAATTCTAGCATGAATAATAAACATTTATCATAATATAAGGAAATAAATAATAAATTTATTATTGCCTCTAGGGCATATTTCCTTCAGTCTCCCACTTGCACTAGAGTCAATAATCTAGATTACACAGTAATGATTCTAACACCCATGGAGCCTTGGTGCTGATCATGTTTTGCTCGTGGAAGAGGCTTAGTCAACGGGTCTGCTACATTCAGATCCGTATGTATCTTGCAAATCTCTATGTCTCCCACCTGGACTTGATCCCGGATGGAATTGAAGCATCTCTTGATGTGCTTGGTTCTCTTGTGAAATCTGGATTCCTTTGCCAAGGCAATTGCACCAGTATTGTCACAAAAGATTTTCATTGGACCCGATGCACTAGGTATGACACCTAGATCGGATATGAACTCCTTCATCCAGACTCCTTCATTTGCTGCTTCCGAAGCAGCTATGTATTCTGCTTCACATGTAGATCCCGCCACGACGCTTTGTTTAGAACTGCACCAACTGACAGCTCCACCGTTTAATGTAAACACGTATCCAGTTTGCGATTTAGAATCGTCCGGATCAGTGTCAAAGCTCGCATCAACGTAACCATTTATGATGAGCTCTTTGTCACCTCCATAAATGAGAAACATATCCTTAGTCCTTTTCAGGTATTTCAGGATGTTCTTGACCACTGTCCAGTGATCCACTCCTGGATTACTTTGGTACCTCCCTGCTAGACTTATAGCAAGGCACACATCAGGTCTGGTACACAACATTGCATACATGATAGAGCCTATGGCTGAAGCATAGGGAACATCTTTCATTTTCTCTCTATCTTCTGCAGTGGTCGGGCATTGAGTCTTACTCAGCTTCACACCTTGTAACACAGGCAAGAACCCTTTCTTTGCTTGATCCATTTTGAACTTTTTCAAAACTTTGTCAAGGTATGTGCTTTGTGAAAGTCCAATTAAGCGTCTTGATCTATCTCTATAGATCTTAATGCCTAATATGTAAGCAGCTTCATCGAGGTCTTTCATTGAAAAACTCTTATTCAAGTATCCCTTTATGCTATCCAGAAATTCTATATCATTTCCAATTAGTAATATGTCATCCACATATAATATCAGAAATGCTACAGAGCTCCCACTCACTTTCTTGTAAATACAGGCTTCTCCAAAAGTCTGTATAAAACCAAATGCTTTGATCACACTATCAAAATGTTTATTCCAACTCCGAGAGGCTTGCACCAGTCCATAAATGGATCGCTGGAGCTTGCACACTTTGTTAGCTCCCT